>NW_018364859.1:24594-27866 GCF_002078875.1 Numida meleagris | reverse complement strand
TGGGAGTGCGTTGGGGTCCATATGGACAGGGTTTGGGGTTCCCAGAGGGTTCTGAGTTGTCCCAAAGAGGCAGGCTGGATTTAGGTTTTCCCTGACTCAGGCACTGTCCTGGAACCTAATGGACTCAGCCTTCTTGAGGGGGGCAGCTACATGAAAATGGGGAGGGGAGTGGGATGGGTGTTATGGAGGGCACGAAAAAGCAGGAGGGGGATCAATAGTGCATGGAAGCAACAGCAGGGGAAAGTGAAGGGGATTTATCCACCTGTAGGGGATGGAAGATGAGGAAGGGCACACCTAGGGAGATGTGTAGAGGATGGAAAGGGGGATTGAGAGACTGGGCACATAGACGATATCAAAGAGGAAGCAGAAGACACTTGGGGGGATCAAAAGGTGCTCTGTTGGGTATCAAAGTGATTCAAGCGCCTTCCCCAGCAGGGCTCTCATCTCTCCGTATCCAGAAGCTGCGGGCATCGAGGAGAAAGTAGAGGCCCAGGCCAAAGACGAGGGCGGCAGCGCAGCCCCTCACCACTGCCACCACCAGGTTCCCACGGGACATCCTCTCAGCACCTGTGGGGCTTGGGAATGTGCATCTCCCCATTGCAGGCCATGACCTCCACGAGGATGTGATGTAGTGACACTGCCACAAATGAGTGGCACCAGGGACAGCTAGATGGCTGGGCTCAGACCTACCTGGGTGAGCAGTTGCGGGTGTCACCTTCAGTGTCACGTTGTTCCGAAGGGAAGATGACACATAGTAGGAGCCCTCAATGCGGTAGGAGCACCTATAGGTGCCAGCATCGGCTGGGGTCACTCTAAAGAGTGTGAAGGTGGCCGTGCCCCCACCTTTGGGGTCCTGGCACTGGACAGGGGCTGAGTGCCCATCCTTGTGCAGGAAGAAGGTGCCATGATAACCCTGGTTCCAGCAGTGGATGGTGACATTGGTCCCCATCTGCACATGTTCCTCAGGGCTCAGGGAAATGCCAGGTGGGGGGAAAGTGTGATCTGTGTGCAGAGAGCAATTAGTGATGTGAAATGGCCTTGAGGATACAACCAGGACTATTTCCTGTCCCCAGTGCCCTCACCTGTCACCACCAGCTCCACGGGGTCACTCTGCTCTGATGTTCCGGGTGGATCCAACACCAGGTATTGGCACCGATATACACCTGAGTCTGTGTGCTTTGTGTTAAGAAAGGAGAACTCCACTGTGGTCTGCCCCTTCTCGTTCTCCTTCTCGGTTCTCCATTGTCTGTTCTGGTAGAGTATGACCCGGGCAGCCTGCCGGGGCACGTGGCACCGCAAGGTGACAGTGTCCCCCAGGGACACCCCCTGGCTGGGGAGCAGTGAGAGGGAGGGTCGGGGCACTAGGACAGGGGACACCAGTCAGCCTAGTCCCTGCACACCCTCCTGGATATCTCTGATAGACCCCTCCCCACGCCCCTCTCCTCCCTCTGTCCCCATTCTCTCCCCGTCTCTATACTCACGGTGCTGTTCCCTGCCGGCTGCCACCAGACACCAACCTGCAAGGGACACGGTCCTGGTCTCACACAGGGCCACCAACCCCGGTGGCACCACGTCCCCATTGTCACTTACCCAAGATGAGGGCCAGCGCCATTGTTTCCATGAGGCAGGAGCAGCTTGGGGACAGCGAGACTGTAGTGGGCACAGGAAGTGGCTGGAGAGCTGCTGTCAGTTCCTCCTGTGGTTGTAGTGCTGTGATGTCATCTCCGCATGTTGTATTACTTGCCCCTGATCACTAATTAGTGACTGTCACCCCTCAGTGTCACACGCCATCCCCAAAGGGATGCCAGCTTAAAGCCATCTCAATGAGCGGCGCCAGCTCCAAGGCTGGGATCCTTATCCCCCTTGCAGACAGGTAGGACCCACCTGCAGCCATCAGCCAGGCGCCGAGTTAAACTGCCCTGTGGTCTGTACCAGACTCCCACCAGGATGTCAACCTGGCTGACCATCCCCCTCAACCTTACCCATAAGGACTCGACCTGATCGTTCCCAGCATTCAGCTCTACCACAGTGAAGCACCCCCTGACACAGAGAGCCACCTCACTGCCCTCTCCTTCCTTGCCTACCCCTCCAAAAGAGCTCACAGCCCCCCACAGCACCACTGCACTTGTGGCAGTGATCCCACCATCATTTGGAGATGCCTACTAAGTCTTCGATTCCTGCTGCATGATGGCTTCCAGCTCCTCCTGTTTGTTGCCACCGCTTCTGGGTGGTCATCACCAGCTCAGTAAAAAACCCATACACATCACTTTGGAGGAAAAGGTCAAGGTTTCTGCTCATTGAAGCTGTGGTTTCTTGTGCTGTGGATGTGGTTATGAGCTGGTCACTCACTGTGCATGCTGAGCATGGCCACTACCAGCAGCAGCAGCAGCAGCCCCAAAGCGCTGGCTCTCAGGTGGTCCCAGTGTGGGCACACAGCGGGAGCTGGAAGAGTGCACACCTGTTTGAAAACAGACCCTTCCCAGTGGTTCCCATGCAAGGCTGGAGCAGAAGTTGATGGATGCTCTGTTTCCCTCAATTTTGGGGTCCTTGGATCTATCCCAGTTGCTCCAGTGGTTCCCAGTGGGGAAGGAGCTGGTACCAGGAGGTGATGGCAGCAGGCACACATGGGCTGGGCTCCCATTGCAGGTTGGATGGGCGCACGGAGACTGGCATCTCCTCCACACGTGGTTTTGGAGGAGGTGGAGGCTCTGCAGGTCCTCGAGAGCATGGAGCGGGAGCTATGCAGACCCCAAACCTTGTGATACGAGCCCAGCGTAGAGCAGATGATGGTTGTGGATGTGGATCTCTGGGGAGCTCATCCCACCAGGACCCATGGTGCACTGTCACCATTTCAGCTTTAACTTCCAATTCCTCACATCGGGTTTCCAGACGAGGACTGACTTTTGCTGCAAAACCATCCCATCTCTGGCCATTTGCAGGCTTCCTTCTTCCCCATCCCTTCCTTCCTTTTGTCCCCCCTACAAACCAGGATCAGCCCTTACCCCAACCAACAGGGCTGAAGTTTCTTGGAGAATAGAGTGCACAAACAAACCCCAAGACCAAGCGTGCAATGAGCACCCAACTCCAGAAATAACACATCCGGTGCCAGGAAATTGCACTCACTGGGCTTCTTATCTGGACCTTGCTTCTTTTAGTTTTCTACTTTGAGTATAGATACATACATGATACAGCCTTTCCCTTTACGCAAATTGGCAGGCGTCATATGCTGCAGCTCCTGAGGTGTGAAAGCACCTCAGGGTTTAGCGATTGCA
>NW_018364859.1:15438-24130 GCF_002078875.1 Numida meleagris | reverse complement strand
AAGTAAGTGTTCCACGAAGCAGTTGCTCACCACCCTTCAACCAGTGCTGAAACCAGGACAGGAGGGGAGGTAGGGAACCCTTCTTGGAATCTGTAGGGGAGGGGTGGATTGGGAAGGATTTTGGGTCATCCCGGAAGAGTGATGGGGGTTTGTAGTGGATTGGAAAGGATTTGGGTTTCAGCAAATGTAAAGGGATGTGAGTAGAATAAGAAAGGATTTGATGGTGGAAATGGGCGCAGGGGAAGGATACTGGGATTTACGTGGAGTTGAAGTGGAGGCAGAATACGCTTGGGAGATCTAGAGGGGATTGAATCCATTCAAGCTCATCCTCATCAAGGCGCTCATCTCTCTGTATCCAGAGAAGCCAGGCACCAAGAACCAAGAAGAGACTGAGGCCAAAGACAAAGTCCTTCACCCACTGCACCTCCACGTTCTGGCAGGAATATTCCTCGGCACCAGTGGGATCCCGGTGTCTGAGTGTCCTTGCCCCTGTTGATCAGTGAGCAGCAGGAGGACTTTTTGCTGTGAACAGCCACATTTTGGGAAAGCCTGCACTTCTGAGCGCTGCCCTGGGATAGTTCTGCCCATTTGTCTGCAGCGTGTGCTCGTGTGACAGCAGCCATGGATGCAACGTGCTCCTTGTGCTCCGCAGTGCCATTGCTCTTGCATTCCAGGAACCACACTACGGGATCTCCTCACACGGACACTCTGCGCTCCACACAAGGGTCATTGACCGAGGAAACACATTTTCTGACCTTCTGTGGTGAGCTTTGTATGCATCAAACACTTGGAAGACAAGGCTGTAGCCATGACAACAGAGCTGCAAAGCATGAGATTCTGTGATGTACCAGTACAGCCTTGTTGTGTCCACAAATGGCACGACTTTCTCACAAGAAACTTCTTAGTGCAAACATTTTTTAACAAGTGTGTCCTTGTGAACTCACTTCTTTACAACCTTGCGATGCTGCAGCTGCCAACCAGCAGACAAAGGGATGCCCACAGAAGCTGAATTTTTTGCTGTCTCCTTTTTTCCAGTTTGAGACTTCAGCCATTGGTTCAGCACTCTCATCTCCCCCCTCTCCTCCAGCACCCACGGCCCAGTGCTGGAACACCTCGAAACGGACCGTGATCTCTTTTCTCCCTTCGATTCTCTTTCTCACGTTCTTTCTCTGCTTCTCTCTTATCTTCCTTTTTCTCTCTCTTCCTTTTTTTCTCCCAATCCTCTTTTACTCATCTTCCATAGCAGCCATAGCCAAAATTTGCCTGGAAGTAGCAGATAATGCAGTAAAACCAGTGTCAAGGAATCCTTCATCTGTATTGCTCATTAACTGTTGTTAGAAAGCCCCCTAACTTTGTTGTGGAGCAGTTACTTGGTTGCTGTTGGAAAGCTCAGTAAATTTTCTGTCGTTCCTCTGAGTCACTGTCTGACTCCGTAGTCCTGGAGACACCAGCAAAGCAAGGACTGCCCTATTGCAACACCACAAAGATTCACACAGCACAGCAACGTGAATACGGGGACAGGGGGAGAATGGGGACAAAGGGAGGGGAGCGTGGGGAGGGGGCCTATCTGAGGGGTCGAGGAGGGTGTGCAGGGACAAGGCTGACCGGTGTCCCCTGTCCTAGTGCCCTGACCCTCCCTGTGGCCGCACCCCAGCCAGGGGGTGTCCCTGGGGGACACTGTCACCCTGCGGTGCCACCTGCCCTGCCTGATTGACTGGGTTGAGCTCTACCAGGATGGACATTTGAGAAACGATGTGTACACTGACAATGAACAGGGCATGGCTGAGTTCTCCTTGGTTTGCATGAAGCAGAATGATGCAGTGAATTATCGGTGCCAGTGTCAGGTCGCAGCACCACTGGGAATGTTGAAGAAAAATAACCCAGTGGAGTTGGTGTTGACAGGTGAGGGCACTGGGGAAGGCAGATGGCCCTGGGCTGTCCCCATGGGGCTTTGTCCCATCTCTGTCTCCTCTCTGCACTCAGATCACAACTTTCCCCCACCCACCATTTCCATGAGCACGGAAGAACTCGTGGAGACTGGGACCAACGTCACCATTCAGTGCAGGTACAGCTGTGGTGGAACCACCTTCCTGCACAAGGACGGGCACTCAGCCCCTGTCCAGCACCAGAACCCCAGTGGAAGAGGCATGGACACCTTTACCTTCCTTGGGGCGACACCTGCTGACACCAGTACCTGTATGTGCTCCTACTGCCCCTGGGGCTACCCACTTTTTCCCTCACCTCTTGAGGGCAGCGTGACGCTGTCGGTGACACCCACACCTTCACCACCATGTAGGTCTGAGCCACCCACCTGGATGTCCCCGGTGTCACCCATGGATGGCAGTTTCATTGCACCCCGTTCCCATGGAGGTCATGGCCAGGGATGGGGACACACAAACACCTGAATCCCATGTCTCCCAGTAAGAGATCCCACGGTAACTTGGTGGTGATAGTGGTGAGGGGCTGTGCTGCTGCCCTCAGCCTCTTCCTCAGCCTCTTCTTCATCCTGGATACCAGGAGCTTCTGGATACTGGGAGATGAGAGCTCTGGTGTGAAGGAGTCCAGTCTTTTGCCCCCTTATCGATCCTGCCTCCCCTTCCATTGCCTACGGATTTCCGGTAGATCCCTCCATGTACCTTCTGAATGCCCTTTGATCCTCCACACATTCCCCAAGTGTCCCACAGAGCTCCCACAAATTCCAGTGGGGATCCCCAAACCCTGCTCAGAAGATCCATCCCCCATATGTCCCACCTTACCTTTATGTGCACCCACAAATCCAGACCATGGGGAAACCCAAATCATCTTTGTGAGGACTCTCAGATTCAGAATCTCAGCCCCCATAAGCCCTAGGTCCCTACAAGCCCTAAACACCACCCGGTCCCAAGGAGACAGCAAAACAAGTGATAGGACCCCTGAACCCCACCCAAAATGACCACTGATGTCTGCCCCCTGAGGACCCCAGATCTAAGTCCTCCACAGATTTCTAAACCCTAAACATATCCCTGACCCCATGGGCACCCCAGAACCGAGGAATAGAACTCCTAGACAGGAGTCATGGGGATCTCAGGACTCCCAGGCAGGACTCCTGGGGAGTGCAGGTGTCCCCGTGTCCCCATCAGTTCCCTGCTGCTTCCCCAGTGGGGGTGGCAGAGCAAAGCACAGAGGACAGAGTGTGGTGCCCAAAGCGCATGGTGACAGTGGGCTGGAGGTGTTGGGGACTGCATGTGACATTCCATGTGGGACACCCCATTGGAGCTGCAAGTCCTGGGTGTGTGGCATCCCATGGAGGACACCAGGCAAGGCCACGTGGTGGCAGAACTTAGGGGACACTGTGTGACACTTGAGGGGTGATTGCCTGCCTGGGACACCCCACAGAGGCTGTGTATTGTGCTCTGTGTGTGTAACCCTATCAGGGACCCATCAGAGTCACCACAAATGGGGGAAATTTGTCACATGAGGAGGTGACATCACGACATCCTGTCCCCAGGGGGAAATGAGATTGCCTCTCCGGCCACTCCCTGTCCCCTCTGCAGTCCCCAAGCTGCTCCTGCCTCATGGCAACCAATGGCGCTGGCCCTCATCCTGGGTGAGTGACAGTGGGGACGTGGTGCCACAGGGGATGGTGGCCCTGTGTGGGACGTGGACTATGTCCCTTGCAGGTTGGTGGCTGGTGGCAGCGATCAGGGCACAGCATCATGAGTATGGGGACAGGGGGAGAATGGGGACAGAGGGAGGGGAGCATGGGGAGGGAGCCATCAGAGTAGTCCAGGAGGGTGTGCAGGGACAAGGCTGACTGGTGTCCCCTGTCCTAGTGCCCCGACCCTCCCTGTCACT
Organism: Numida meleagris; assembly: GCF_002078875.1. Lineage (NCBI taxonomy): Eukaryota > Metazoa > Chordata > Aves > Galliformes > Numididae > Numida > Numida meleagris. Next base: position 20,296 of record NW_018364859.1, on the reverse strand, counting down.
GCACCCCAGCCAGGGGGTGTCCCTGGGGGACACAGTCACCCTGCGGTGCCACCTGCCCCGTCTGGCTGCCTGGGTCCAGCTCTGGTTTAATGGAACTTTGAGATCTGACAAGGAAAAAGACAAGGAGGAAGATACAGTGGAGTTCTCCTTGGTTGTCACAAACCTGGAAGACACGGGGACATATCAGTGTCGGTACCAGGTGTCAGAGCCACTGTGGACATCGAATATGAGTGACCCTGTGGAACTGGTGGTGACAGGTGAGGGCACTGGGCACAGTGGGTGGACCTGAGCTTTCCCGAATAGCCAAGTCCCATCTCTACTCCTTGCACACAAACCACAGCTACCTCCCACTCAGCATTTCCCTGAGCCCAGGGAACATGTAGCAGTTGTGACTGATATCACCACCCAGTGCTGGAATGAGGGTCATGGTGTCACATTCCTCCTGCACAGAGGTGAATGCTCAGCCCCTACCCAGCACCAGGATCCCACTGGTGGGCACAGCCACCTTCAGCCACTTTGCTGGTACGCTGGCCTGTTTTGGCACCAATACGTACTCCTAGAACATCTAGGACCACACATTTGTGTCCTCACTCCTTGTAGATAATGTGATGCTGCAGGTGACACCCACACCTGCAACCCATGTTAGGTCTGAGACCCCAATTTGTCTGCCCTCAGCCTCACCCGTGGGTGGCACTATCACTGAATCCCTGCTCCGTGATGGTGACACCCAAACACCCTGACCCCACAGGTGCCAAGGGGCAATTCCCCCATGGGAACCGGGTGGTGGCGGTGGTGAGGGGCTGTGCTGCTGTCTTCATCTTCTGCCTGGGCCTCTACTTCGTGCTTGATGCCCGCAGCCTCTGGACACAGAGAGATGAGAGCCCTGGTGAGGAAGGAGTTGAATGGTTTCCATCCCCTATAGATCCCACCAAGCATCCCCTACCTGTCCTTTGATCCCCTATAGGTTACATACAGATCCCCCATATGTCTCTCATGACCCCCACAGAACCCCCACTCTTCCCCGTCTCCTTTTTGATGCAGGTGTCCCCCCAGGAATGTCTGACGCCGTACAGATCCAGCTAAGTGCCTGTGTTAGCGGACCCCAAATCCCAACCTGCCCCTTAGGGCCTGCACTGGACATCACCATGGACACCCAAATCCTGTCCCTGGGGACCTCAAATGACCCCCAACCCCATATGGCTCACCCTGACATTTATGTGCACCACCTGAATCCAGACCATGGGAATCCCAAATCTGAATTGCAGGGAATCCCCCATCCCACAGTTCTAAATACCCAGGCCCACTGAAGCCCTTCAAGCCTTAAACACCCCCCTGACCCCATAGGCACCGACAACCCACAGGTAGAGGGACTCTAAAAGCAGCCACAAGGAAGCCCAAAGACCCTATGGGCACCCCAAAACCATAACTAGACCTCCAAAGAACCCCCATGCAGAACTAAAATCCAAGCCCCTGCAGAAATTCAGACTCCCCCTCATGGAAACACCTCCCTAGATACCTACACCAGAGCACCAACGCCAGCCCAAGCATCTTGGGGACCCTCTTGGTGGCACCCCCTTCTCCTTCTGTATCTCCAGGTGCCCCCCAGTGACAACGAGGATCTGACCTATGCCGAGATGCAAGCTGCTATCCCGTTCTCCCAGCTCTCCACTTCCCACACTGCCCCTCAGTCCCCCATTATCTACACCAAAGTGAGCACTGGGTTACCATGCTGATGGACTCCCCAGGTGCCTCATTTATGGGGTGCGCAGAATGGGACTGTTGTTTCTCCATTTATATTCTTTCTAATTAAACATTTTTATCTCAACCTATGAATTCCACATTTTTTTCTTTCTGATTCTCTCCCTAAATCCACGGGGAGGGGTCAGTGAGTGAGGGGCTGCATGGTGCTGAGCTGCTGCTGGGTGCCAGCACCGCAGTCCTTGTGGTGGGGGCCCAACGTGGGGCGTGAAGGGTGGAGATCCCGACAGATGTGAGCAGAGCGTGTTCCAACACAACTGCTCTCAGCGGGACAGCAGCCTCAGAGCTGCTGCTCACAGCGCTCAGCTCTTCCTTCACTCGCTGCCATCCCTTGCTCTCAGGGCTGCTTCCTTCCCTGCGCTGGCACTGGTTCACATCTCGGAGCGCTGCCCTGGGCTTCTGGATGGTTCTGCCCATTTGTCTGCAGTGTGTACCCCTTCTCATTTCAAGGATGAGACGTGACACTCACGTGGCGGTGTTGGCAGGATCCCCTCTGTGCAGGAAGGTGCAGAGGTGACCTCTCAGCTCTAGCCCAGGAAGGCTCTATGCCAGGAGAGGTGCGAACAGGGTCAAGCCATGGCTGGCAGGGAAATGCCGGTGCTGGGCTGCTCCCCTGTTCCTGAGCAGCTGCAAAGGTGCAGGTTGTGCCCTTCGCCACCGCAAATGGCTTGGGCTCACAACCATGGGCACCATCCCAGTGCTGGATGGGAAAGATTTCCAGCCCAGATTTCTGTGGTCTAAATTCAGAGGATAGGAACAAGGGATGGACCTTGCCTTGGTCTCAGAATGCCAGCCAGCATTTTCCAGTCTGGCTGAATCTACTGACACACAGAGGCTGTGTCCGGAACCCCTATACCACATTGAGGAGTCAGCCTTCTCCTTGTCCGTTGTTACCAGCCTGCCTGCATTGCTCACTTGGGGGGGTACGTCCTCCTGGACTTTCCTTCTCAGGTATACAGGCCTGTCAAAGCCTTTCTTGTTCTTCTTTGCTCCCCTGGCCAAGTCCAGTTACAGTTGGGCCTTGGCCTTCCTGACCTCATCCCCACACAGCCCAGCACAATCCCTGTCCTCCTGCCAGGCTCCTGTCCCTGCTGCCACTGCCTGTGCATGTGCTTCTTGCTCTCCACTTGGACCAGCAGGTCCCAGCTCAGCCGTGACGCTCTCTTGCCTTCCTTTCCTGACTGCCTGCACCTGGGCATGGAGAGCTCTTGTGCCCTGAGGAAAGCGTCCTTCCAGATGTGCCAGCTCTGCTCTGCTCCCTGTCCTTGAGGACAGATTCCCAGGGGTTCTGTGGACTGCTGAACCTCCTGAGATTCAACGATGCTGAGTACAGGGTGCTGCCCTCGGGTTGGGGCAATGCCGGGGCTGAGTACAGACTGGGAGAAGAACTCCCTGAGAGCAGCGCTGCAGAGAAGGATGTGGGGGTTCTGATTGATTAGAAGATGGACATGAGGCAGCAGTGTGCACTCACAGCCCTCTTGTCCCTGCAGCCACTCATATCCCCCTGTGCTGTCCCCTTGCCACACGCCTGTCCTCTGCCATCCCCACTGGGGCAGCATCAGGAACCTGCTGGGGATGCAGTGACACCCGTACAGACACGGAGCATGTGCTAAGGATGCATGTTTGCAGGATCGGGGACGTGTATTGGTGTACACAGGTTACATTGTGCACACACGGAGCCAGAGCATAAAGCATGATGTCCACATCTGTGTACATCTATTGTGCACATGTTACAATGCACACACAGAATGCACGTGAGCACCTGCAGTGGTGTAGGAATGAAGTGCACGTGTGATGATGAACACACAACACACCTGCGCTTTGCAGCCTTGCAGTGCATGTGCCCACACAATGCACACGTGTTTGTGCACACCCCTGTCTGAACACACCTGGAATTTGAACATGTGGGGTGGTGCACACCTGTTGTTACAGATCACCTTGGTCTTATGGGGGCTTTGGTGGTGGGTTGGGAGCAATCGAGGGGTTCCTTAGGGCGGGGGGTGGAGTTTGGTGCAGATTTTGGGAGATGTGAGGGTCCTACAAGAGTGCTGGTGGGGTTTGGGGGGTGGACTGGGGGGATTTGAGGGTGTCCAGGGGTGTTAAGCTATTCAGGGGTGATAAGGAAGGATTTCAACAGCAGCGATGATTGTTTAGGGACTGGGTGGGATTAGGGACGATTTGGTGTACAGCAGTAGGAATTTGGGGATGTCACTTTGGGGGGGATTAGTGGGATGGGGGGAGCAGATGGCGTCAAGGAGCCCCAAGCTGGGAACCTGGTGTTTGTCCCCATAGGGGCACTCCAGAAATGACGCAGCCGGTGTGGGGGACAACAAAGGGGTCCCCCAGAGACCACTCCAGGGCAGATAACCGGGTGCTGGGGAACCGTGCTGGCCCCAGGGCAGCAGAAGCTGGGGATCGCAGCTTGCAGCTCAGTGCAGGTCAGCCTCTTGTTATCACTGGGTGCCACCTGGAGACACAGGGGAGCAGCGTGGTGATACCATGGTGTTTGCCAGGGGACTTATGGGGGGACCTATGATCTGAGTATGCAGAGAAATAGCCAAGAGGGTGCGCTTGGGATTCCAGGCTGGCAGAGATTTGGGGTCCCCATGGGTCAGACTCTGGGGGTCGCTACGGGTGGTGTGAGAGGGTTGCACTGCTTGGCTTGAGGGTGCCCATGGGGTCTGAGGGATGGTGAAAGGTTTGGGGGGTTTTTGGGTTGTTCAGAGGCTGAGATTTGACATTCCTATGGGTATGACACAGTGAGACACCATCCCTAGTGTTTGGGGATATGGGGAGAGCAGATAAATTTTGGGTAAGCCATACGAGGCTGGAGGTCCTCTCTGTTCACCACGGGCAGATTTTGGGGTTCCCCCTGTGGTTCGGTAGGGAGGGGTGAGGGGCCAGGTTGGGATTTGAGGTCACCTCACACAGACTCTTACCTGGACCTCATTGGCCTTGGAAATCCTGTTGGGTTCAGCTGTATCAAAAAGGGGAAGGGAGGAGGCTCAGTGTTATGCGGGGTCCCAGAAGGACAGCAGGGAGAATGGGAGGGGGAACTGTACGGGATGGACAGGGAAATGGGGAGCACTGGAGGATGTAC
>NW_018364859.1:5268-11898 GCF_002078875.1 Numida meleagris | reverse complement strand
GGGTGCAGTGACAGGGAGGGTCGGGGCACTAGGACAGGGGACACCAGTCAGCCTTGTCCCTGCACACCCTCCTGGACCTCTCTGATGACCACCTCCACACGCTCCCCTCCCTCTGTAAACTTTCTCCCCCTCTCCCCATACTCACGCTGCTGTGCCCTGTTCGCTGCCACCAGACACCAACCTGCAAGGGACACGGCCCTGGGTCTCACACAGGGCCACAAACCCCCGTGGCACCACATCCCCATTGTCACTCACCCAGGATGAGGGCCAGCGCCATTGTTGCCATGAGGCAGGAGCAGCTTGGGGACAGTGAGACTGCAGTGGGAACAAGAAGTGGCTGGAGAGCTGCTGTCAGTTCCCCTTGGGGACAGGATGCCGTGTGGTCACCTGCTCATGTGTCCAATTTGGTCCCAGGGGGGTGGCACCATGCTGTCCCTGATAGAGTGGCACACACAGAGCAGCACACACAGCCCCGCTGTAGTTCCTCACCAAAGCTTTTCCCCCTCAGTTTTCACACACTGTCCCCTAAGTTCTGCCAGTGCCTGGCCTTGCACTGTGTCCCCCACGAGATGCCAAACTCAGGACATGTGAATCTGATGCAGTGTTCTGCATGGTATGTCACATGCGGTCCCCCGCATGTCCTACAGTGATCTATTCATCATTCATGGGAGAGAAGCGTCCACCTGGCCCTACACATTTCTTGGCTTCCTGAGACCCATGTCAGCATCTCTTCCTGCTTGGACAACCAGCAGAGACATGGCCCATTCTTCTTAAAATAATCCAGTTAGGGCTGAGGCCAGGTGCCTGAACGCCATAGAGGAGGTGGGGTTGGTCTTCTGGAGAAGGGTTTTCTTCCCACTCAGATGTCCTCCTCTTGGAAAGGACAGCCTGCTGGCCTTGGTTGTGTCTTCCTGGGGGCACAGATCCCAGTCGGGGACACAAGCAATGACCCACAGGTTTTTTATCTGCATGGTGGAGACCTCAACACTCACCTGCAGCAGTGGTGATGAACAGGACTATGAACACCTCTGCCATCGAGAGTCAGTGGGTAAGGCAAGTCCCATGCTTCATCTCAAGGCTGGCACCTAGGGGAGAAGAGACGTCCAGCCCCTTCCGGGGCAACAACATGCTGCAGGTTCCAGGAGCTGACCCAAAGGATGGGGCTTTCCTCCTTTGGCTCAGGGATGAGGAGCTTTGATGCCATTGCCCACACTGGGAGCTCACAGAGAGCACCAAGCCCCATATTGGAGTGCTTGGCTGATGGCGGTTTTTGGGAAGAGAAGGACGGGCATCATTTGGTGCCCATATTTTTCCTGTGTGGGATGCACGTGTTGTCCTTTGGAGTGACACGCGTTTGAAAGTTGTGAACTTCAAATAAAATTATATGTTTTTTCCATAGGAAAATCTTCCCCAGCAGCAGAACATGGTCTGTTCCCCAGCTGGAGCAGCAAAGACAAATTAAAAATGGAAGAATTAAAAGTTTCTGCCCCAGAATCTCTGCCCTACCCACAAGCAATGAGGTGTTAATTTCTTAAGGCTCGATGGGCTTCTTGCACAAAATGAGCTGAGACACTTTGGGTCTTTCCAATGCCCCGAGTCACGCTCCCTCCATCTCTGTTGCTTTGGATTTAAATCCTCTCTTGATCCCAACCTCTGCTCAAATGAACTGCTGTTTCCTGGGCTTCTTTTCCTAGAAGTCTGTTTTCTCAAGCAATGTGGCTTCCCCTTTTCTATTCTAAGCTTTCTCCTCCTTCTTGTGCACCACACAAACCACATCTTGTGGCACAAACCCTCTTCCCCTCTCTTTCGTCCTCTTTCCCATGCAACAAAACAGGAAGGATTTCAGAAAATAATCCCTCAATCACACAGGGCTATTCAAGAATCCCCCTAATCCTAAAATCTCTTTTCCACCCATTTTGGTCTGCCAGGAGGACGATGAGGATGGGAGGAAGAGTCGGAAGAACCGAAAGAAGGCAGCGTTGAAGAAAGGAAGTCAGAAATTAATTAGTATCACACTACTTAGCCTCAACTGCACTGAAATCCCAGACAGTTCCCTTTGGCTTCTAAGCCTTCCTCTCTTCCTTTGTCTCTTTATTCACAGTCAATATCGTGCGGAAATTGGGAACTAGGGAGGGAATCCTCAAAAGTAACCGTGACTCGGGTTCGTCAGGGAGGATGGATTATATCTAAATAATCGCCAAATGATAGAAATTGTCATCCTTATCTTGATAATTACTAAGTTCTACCAAAAAGTATCTGTTCCAGCAGTGAAAACCCAAGTGGTATTTTGGGGATGAATCACCAAATATTGCCTTTCTCCCCACACCTTGATGGTCAGCCGATACACGTTGCCACGACCGCCAAAAAATCCTCATTGAAGGGATTTTATTTTCTGGCTTTTCAGCATTGTTTCAGTTTCTCACTGCTTACCCAGCATCTCAGCACGGCACTGATTGCTGACATTGTTAAACCCTGAGCTGCTTTCACTCCTCAACAGATGCAGCCAATGACACCGGCTGACTTGTGTCAAAGAGAAAGTCTGTAGCATGTGTGTGTCTGTACTCAAAGTAGAAAACTAAAAGAAGCAATGTCCAGATAAGAAGCCCAGTGAGTGCAATTTCCTGGCACCGGATGTGTTATTTTGGATGTTGGGTGCTCACAGCACGCTTGGTCTTGGGGTTTGTTGGTGCACTCTGTTCTCCAAGAAACTCCAGCCCTGTTGGTTGGGGTAAGGGCTGATCCTGGTTTGTAGGGGGGACAGAAGGAAGGAAGGGATGGGGAAGAAGGAAGCCTGCAAATGGCCAGAGATGGGATGGTTTTGCAGCAAAAGTCAGTCCTTGTCTGGAAACCCGATGTGAGGAATTGGAAGTTAAAGCTGAAATGGAGACAGTGCACCCTGGGTCCAGGTGGGATGAGCTCCACAGAGATCCACATCCACAACCATCATCTGCTCTACGCTGGGCTCGTATCACAAGGTTTGGGGTCTGCGTAGCTCCCACTCCATGCTCTCGAGGACCTGCAGAGCCTCCACCACCTCCAAAACCACGTGTGGAGGAGATGCCTGTCTCCATGTGCCCATCCAACCTGCAATGGGAGCCCAGCCCATGTGTGCCTGCCGCCATCACCTCCTTGTACCAGCTCCTTCCCTACTGGGAAACACTGGAGCAACTGGGAAGGATCCAAAGACCCCAGAATTGAGGGAAACAGAGCAGCCATCAACTTCTGCTCCAGCCTTGCATGGGAACCACTGGGAAGGGTCTGTTTTCAAACAGATGTGCACTCTTCCAGCTCCCGCTGTGTGCCCACACTGGGACCTGAGAGCCAGCGCTTTGGGACTGCTGCTGCTGCTGCTGCTGCTGCTGCTGGTAGTGGCCATGCTCAGCATGCACGGTGAGTGACCAGCTCGTAACCACATCCACAGCACAAGAAACCACAGCTTCAATGAGCAGAAACCTTGACCTTTTCCCCCAAAGTGATGTGTGGGTTTTTTACTGAGCTGGTGATGACCACCCAGAAGCGGTGGCAACAAACAGGAGGAGCTGGAAGCCATCATGCAGCAGGAATCGGATACTTAGTAGGCATCTCCAAATGATGGTGGGATCACTGCCACAAGTGCAGTGCTGCTGTGGGGGGCTGTGAGCTCTTTTGGAGGGGTAGGCACGGAAGGAGAGGGCAGTGAGGTGGCTCTCTGTGTCAGGGAGTGCTTCACTGTGGTAGAGCTCAATGCTGGGAAAGATCAGGTTGAGTCATTATGGGTAAGGTTGAGAGGGATGGGCAGCCAGNTCCTGATGCTGGGTAGGGGACAAAAGCCCATCCTTGTGCAGGAGGAAGGTGACCCCATCATCCCTGTTCCAGCAGCGGATGGTGACATTTGTCCCCATCCCCACCCCTTCCTTGGGGCTGATGGAAATGCTGGGTGGGGGGTAGCTGTGATCTGTGTGTAGGGAAGGGAGAGAGATGAGACACTACCCAATGGGGACAGCCCAGAATCACCCGTTATCCCCAGCGCCCTCACCTGTAAGCACCAGCTCCACGGGATCACTCTGCTCTGATATCCCCAATGGCTCTGACACGTGGTACTGGCACCGATACGTCCCTGCACGTTCCCGACTTGTGCTAATGAAGGAGAACTCGACCACGTCCTGCTCCTTGTCCTTGTACTTGTTGTGTGTCCAACCTCTGTCCTGGTACAGCCAGATCCAGGCAGCCATCCGGGGCAGGTGGCATCGCAGGGTGACAGTGTCCCCCAGGGACACCCCCTGGCTGGGGTGCAGTGACAGAGAGGGTTGGGGCACTAGGACAAAGGGCACCAGTCAGCCTTGTCCCTGCACACCCTCCTGGACACCTCAGATAGGCCCCTCCCCATGTTCCCCTCCCTCTGCCCTCATTCTCCCCCTCTCCCCATACTCACCGTGCTGAGCTCTGTTCGCTGCCACCAGACACCAACCTGCAAGAGACACGATCCTGGTCCCACACAGGGCCACCAACCCCCGTGGCACCACATCCCCATTGTCACTCACCCAGGATGAGGCCCAGCGCCACTGGTGCCATGAGGCAGGATCAGCCTGGGGACAGCGAGACTGCAGTGGGGTCAACAGGTGGTGAGAGAGCTGCTTTCAGTTCCCTTTTGGGACAGGATGCTGTGATGTCACCTGCTGATGTGTCCAATTTGGTCCCCAAGGAGTGGCAATGTTTTGAACCCGATGGGGTGGCACGCACACAGCAGCACATCTGGCCCCATTGAGGGGCCCCACACAGACTGTTCCACCTCAGCTGTCACACAGTGTCCCCCAAGCTCTGCCAGCACGTGGCCTTGCACAGTGGGAGGCCAAATGCAAGACATCAGGCTGCAGTGATGCCCCGAGTTGGATGACGGTGTCTGCAGTGCAGAGCTGGGGTTTCCCACGGGAACTCATTGAGGTGAACCTGGCACTCAAGGTCCAAATGCCATCAGCAATCCTAATGAGAACACTGCTCCTGTCCTGCAGGTGTTGGGGACAATGGTGAGCGACACTGCCCGTGTCCTCCCACACACCGTGCCACCCACAGCCATCCTGCCTCAGGGCACAGCTCGGGGGCTGCTGCTGAATGGTTCCTGAGCCACCCATCAAACCGGAGACATGCACAGAAGACAAACAAGGAAGAGAGAAAGAACAGAGACTTTAATTATAGATAGATATGTATAGATAGAAACAAGGGAGGCACAACACGAGTGCTGAGCACACAGCACCTTGGGCAGTGGCTTCCTCCCCCCAGAAAACTCCCCTCCCAGTTACAGCTGTCACACGATGCTGTGCGCTCTGCGATGGAGATGGGATGGGATCTGTGCCCAGTGCAGCTCAGCTGTCCTGGTTCTGTCCCCTCCCAGCTCCTGCTGCCCCCAGTCCCTCGCTGGCAGCACCGGTGGAGAAGCTGAGAAACGGAACCGTCCTTGGCTCTGCGCAGCACTGCTCAGCAACAGCTAAACCACCCATGTGTCACCACCATTGGTTTTCTCCTAAAGCCACAGCACAGCACCACAGCAGATACAGTGAAGGTTATCAATTCTGTCCCAGCCAAAAGTGGGGGGCAGGTGGGGGATGCATGGGGGATCTATAGAGAATCTATGGGGGATGGAATGGGAGGGGAGGGAACCGTGAGGAGATGTGTAGGGCAGGAGTGGGTTGGGTCAGGTGTGGGGGTCCCGCTGGGCTGGTGCTGTGGTTTTGAGGTGGATTGCAAAGGGTTTGTGGATCTCAAGGGCTGTGAAGTGATGTGGAGCTGATAAGGTTAGATAGGAGCACTTAGGGATTGGGTGTGGCTGGAAAGCATTAGGGGTGCACCACTGAGGAGTTGGGGTGTTAGATTAGGGGGGTAGAGGGGGAGGGTAGTAATAGGAGAGATGGGAACATGTCATCGGGGAGCACTCAGCAATGAATTTGGGGTCTTTTTGCCTCAGTGCATTCCAAAAACCTGGCATTTTAGGGGTCCCATCATGTGGGTCCCCAAGTTGCTTGGGTTGGGGATGGAGCTATGGTGCAGGTTTTAAGTGATACACAACACAATTGCTCACCAGGCAATGACTGATGCAGAAATCAGCACAGAATGGGAGGCAGGGGACACATGCTGGATTTTCTGGGGGTCTATTGGGAATGACGGGCAGGGAGGGTGCAGTCTGGGGGATCTCTAAGGGATAAAAGAATGGAAACCCTTTCCCCACCTGGGCTTGAGGCTTCGGGCATCGAGGATGAACAAGAGGCCGACAATGAAGATGAGGGCAGCAACGCAGCACCTCACCACCGCCACCACCAGGTTCCCATGGGATCCCCCATCAGCTGCTGGAGGGTGCGGGGGCTTGAAGGTCCCCATCCCTGGCCACCACCTCCCTGGGGATGGGATGCAGGGACACTGTCATCTGTGGGTGGCACCGGGGACACCCAAATAGGGGACTGGGATTTACCTGGGGGTGCAGGGGTGGGTGTCACCTCCAGGGTCACACTGTCCCCGAGGGGAGAGGACACCAAGGGATCATCCTTGGGGCGATAGGAGCAACTATAGGTGCCAGCGTCGGATGTGGTGACCTGAAAGAGAGTGAAGGAGGCCATGCCCAGACCATCAGAGTCCTGGCGCTGGATGGGGGCTGAGCACCTG
>NW_018364859.1:0-4479 GCF_002078875.1 Numida meleagris | reverse complement strand
CTTGAATCACTTTGATACCCAACAGGGCACCTTTTGATGCCCCCAAGTGTGTTCTGCTTCCTCTTTGATATCATCTATACCCCCAGTCTCTCAATCCCCCTTTCCATCTCCTATACATCCCCCAGGTGTGCCCTTCCTCATCTTCCACCCTCTATAGGTGGATAAATCCCCTTCACTCTCCCCTGCTGCTGCTTCCATGCACTACTGATCCCCCTCGTGCTCTCTGGTGCCCTCCATAACACCCAACCCACTCCCCTCCCCATTTTCATGTAGCTGCCCCCCCTCAGGAAGGCTGAGTTCATTAGGTTCCAGGACAGTGTCTGAGTCAGGGAAACCCGAAATCCAGCCTGCCTCTTGGGCACCCCACAAACACCACTGGGAACCCCAAACCCTGTCCACGTGGGCCCCAACACACTCCCAGCCTCATATTCCTTACCCTACCTTTACGTGCATCCCCAAATCCAGCCCATGGGAAACCCAAAATCTACATTGTGGGAACTGGAGATCAAATCTCCCAGTCCCCCTGGTGCCCTCCCTGCCCTTTACACCCTACGGGCAACCCCAACATTGAGCATATCAGACCCACATGGACCACAGCCAGAACAAAGCCCCAGGGAATCCCCTAACCTCCTCAACAGCCCCCACATCTCATGGGCACCCCAAGCCATTGCGGAACCCCCAAATGCCATGCATTCTTACCCCGAGTATCTCACCAATGGAGACCCCTGATATAAGTCTTTTCAGATCCCATAGGACTAAACACTCCTCAGATCACATGGGCACACTCCAACCATAAGGAAACACCCCAGAAACATTCTTGGAGCCCCAAAACTATGCCACACTTCACCCCTGAGCCCACCCATCCTGTTACCCTGTCTTAGACAGCAGAATCCCCAATGCCCCAAATTCTCACCAGTGTACCCCATAACCTTCACAATAACAACAAATCCTCAAATACTCAATTCTATCCCTGAAATCCTTCTTTATCCTCCTCAAATCCCTTACCAACCACTGAGGCTCCAAGCCCTTCCCAAGTTTTAGCATAGTTCGGAAGGTAGTGAGCAGTCTTACTGAGCACCAGTTGTTTTGTAAATATATCAGTGTTATTACCATTACTGGTATTTCTCCCTTCCTTTTCTGTCTCAGTAAACAGTTCTTGTCTCAGCCTATGAATTCCACANCCTGGGGGACACTGTCACCTTGCACTGCCATCTGCCCCATCTGGCTGCCTGGGTCTGGCTGTACCAGGACAGAGGCCCGACACACAACAAGTACAAGCTCAAGGAGCTGGACGTGGCAGAGTTTTTATTTGTTAGCACTAAGCGGGAACACGCAGGTACATATCGGTGCCAGTACCAGGTGTCAGAGCCACTGTGGACATCGAATATGAGTGATCCCGTGGAGTTGGTGGTGACAGGTGAGTGCGCTGGGGACAGCGGATGGCTCTGGGGGCTCCCAACAGGACCGTGTCCCATTGCTGCCCCCTCCCCTCATGCAGATCCCAGCTTTCCACCACCTGGCATCTCCCTTCATCCCAAAGAATGTGTGGGTACAGGGACAAATGTCACCATCCACTGCTGGAACAAGGACTATGGGGCTGCCTTCCACCTCCACAAGGATGGGTGTTCAGCTCCTGTACAGCACCAGGACTCCAGTGGTGGGGGCACAGCAAATTTTACAGTCTTCGGGGTGGCTCCAGCTGATGCTGGCACCTATAGGTGCTCCTACCGCCCCTGGCGTTACCCCTTCCTGTCCTCACCCCTTGGGGACAGCGTGAGGCTGGAGCTAACACCCACACCTGCACACCCAGGTAAGTCTGATCCCTCTTTTTGGTGCACCCCCTGCCATGGATGGGTGGCTGTCTCACTGCATCCAGTCTGCATGGGGGTTTGGCTGGCAACAGGAACAACCTAACACCCCACAGGTGCCAAAGAATGGTCCCATGCAAATCTGGTGATAGCACTGGTGAGGGGCTTGGTCGCTGCACTCGTCTTTGGCCTTGGAGTCTTCTTTGTCATTGATGCCCGCAGCCTCTGGAGAGAAAGAGATGAGAGCTGTGGTGAGGAAGGGGTTAAATGTCTCCTATCACCTATAGATCCCCCCACTGTCCCCTGCCCGCCCTTCTATCCCATACCGATCCTCCCAGGTGTACCCTCCTGCCCTTTGATCCCCGATAGATTCTCTATAGGGCTCCTTGACTGTGACTCAAGGCCCCCTTATGACTCCCGCTACTCCACTCCACCTTGTGACACAGTTGCCCCCCCATAATGCCTGACACCGTGCAGTTCCAGGTCATTGTCTGGGTCAGGGGACCCAAATCCCAACCTGCCCCTTGGGGCCTCACCAAAGCCCACCACGGAAACCCAAACCCTGTCCACAAGACAACAAATTTCAAGAAAATGGAATTCTGCATTGTGGGGAAACTCCAGACACAAAATCTCAGCCCTCAGATGTGCTGGAGCCCTCCAGGCCATAAATATGCCCCAGACCACATAAAGCACCCACATACCAAGTAGAAGGAACCCCAAAACCCACACATACGGTACCCCAATATCTGACCCATGGGGATGACAGATCTAATCCCCTGTGGACCCACAATCCCTAAACACTCCCACACCCTGTGGGCACACCCAAGCCACAGCAGGACCCCCAGATATCTCCCATGGGATCCCCAACTCTCAGTCCCTCCCAAACTCCACACCCACTCTCTTGGACTCCGCCCTCAAATACCCTCACCATAACCCCCCCTCCAAAGGAGCTTGGAGACCCCCACGGTGGCACCTCACTGTTCCTCTGTGTCTCCAGGAATCCCCAGTGACAGTGAGTGTCTGACCTGCACTGAGATTCCTGCTGTGACCCCTGGTGCCTGGCCACCCAGGGCAGCTGCCACCGCTCAGCCCCCCAGCAAGGTGGGCACTGGGGGACCACACTGATACCCCCACACCCCCAATGTCGTGTTTTTTAAAGTGCACTGGAATGGACGGACCCCAGATTCCCCCAAATGGAGCTCCCTGATACTCTGCTCCCCCCCCTTACACTCCAAAATCCCAAGGAATTTAACATCCCCAGATCCTCACCTGTGCACCTCGTCTCATTCCCAAACACCAAATCCCTCAATTCCCCGCTCTAACCCCCACATCCTCCCTGATCCACCTCAAATCCCACAACATCCCTGGAGATTCCAAATCCTCTTCAATCCAGCCGAAGATGCAAAACCATTCCTAGGGGACCCCAAATCCTTCCCAATCCACTCCTACCAGTACCCATTAACCTCACACCACGTGTTATCAACCTCCACTTTGATCCCCTCTAGATCCCACCAGGTGTCTCCGGCCTGCCCTTCAGTCCTGTTCTCAGCATCAGTCGGTGGGTTTGGGGCCACTGCTTTGTGCATCACTTTGTAAATATATACCTGTGTTATCCTGATATCACCCACTGTGATTTCTCTCTTCAGTCTTAGTAAATAGATTTTGTTACCACCTGTGAGTTCTGCCTTTTTATCTTCTACCCCACTGGGAGGGAGCAGTGAGAATCAAAGCTGTGTAGTGCTGAGCTGCTGCCGGGTGCCAGCACTGCAGTCCTTGTGGTGGGGGCCCAACGTGGAGCGCAAAGGGTGGAGATCCTGAGAGATGTGAGCAGAGCGTGTTCCAACACAACTGCTCTCAGCTCTCAGTGGGACTTCAGCCACCGGAGGAGCACTCTCAATGTCCCCCTCTCCTCCAGCACCCACAGCCCAGCACTGCAACTTCTCAAAATGCACCGGCATCTCTTTTCTCCTCCTCCCTCTCTCACTTTCTTTCTCAGCTTCTCTCCATGTTCTCTCTTCTCTTTCTTGTTCCCTCTCTTCCTCCTTTTCCTCTCTTCTTCAGAGCCTAGATTTGCCTACAAGTAGCCGATAAGGCAAGAACACTCTTGTCAAATTATCCTTTATCCGTATCGCTCAGTAATTGTTTCTAGAAAGTCCCCTAATTTTATTGTGGAACAGTTGGTAGGAAAGCTCCAGAAATGGTCTTTGTTGTTGCTCTGAGTCCCTGTCTGACTCCATTGCCCTGAAGGCTCCAGCAAAGCAAGGACTGCCCTATTGCAGCACCACAAAGATTCAGTGCCACCAGCGTGTGCCCCACATCCATGTGGGTGTCACTGTGACCCCAAATGCTCTCTGTTCCTGTTCCCAGTGGGGATGATATTGGAAAGCACAGAGGGAGAGAGTCCGGCATCCCATGGGGGACTCCGTGCCACAGCATGCACTCCTAGACCTTAGGGGAGAGTGTGTTGCAGCCCAGGGGTGACAGCCTGTGTGGGGCATCTCCGTGGGGGCTGTGTGCAGTGCTCTACGTGTGCCACCCCACTGGGGAATCCATAGTGCCACCACCCCTAGGTGACCACATGAGGAGATGTTATCACGACATCCTGTCCCCAAAGGGGAACTGGCAGCAGCTCTCCTGCCGCTCCCTGTCCCCACTGCTGCAGTCTCGCTGT
>NW_018364858.1:20244-21578 GCF_002078875.1 Numida meleagris | reverse complement strand
TTGTTCGTTTGATTTTTTTTCCAACTGTATGCTCAATTCACGTGCTTTTCTAGACATTTCTTACTGCAAAATAAATTGTACTGTCACTTGTTTCAAACACACTTTGAAGCAGAGATACACAGCCTGTTGTTTTATGTCTTACAAGGATGGAGCTTAGGGAGGAATGAAACAGATCCTCCTCTTCTTCCACTTGTTGTCACAGAATTACAAAATCACACAATTGTATGGCTTGGAAACAACCCCAAGAGATCATAGTGTCCATCTCCCATGCTAAAGCATGTTCCATAAAGTGACTGCACTGGTTGGCATCTAGACACGTCATGAATCCAGAGAAAGAGAATCCACAACCTCTCTGGGCAGCCTGTTGCAGTGTTTTGTCATTCTGACAATAAAGACATTTTTCCTTACGTTTGTATGAAACTTCCTTGTGTTCCAGTTTGTAACTGGCCACTTGTTCTATTGTTGCTCTCCAGTGAATTGAGTCCATCCCCATCATTGTGACTGCTGCAGTTGAGATATTTATAAAGAGTGATGAGAGCCCCTCTCAGCCTTCTCTTCTCCATTCTGAACAGATCCAGGTCTCTCAGCCTTTCTTCTTACAGGAGATGATTCAGATGATTAAAATCATCGTTCTCACCCACTGCTAAACTCTTTCTAGGAAATCCCCTTCTTTCTTGAACGGGGAAGCGCACAACTGGACATGTTGCCCCAGATGAGGCCTCGCCGGGGCAGTGCAGAGGAGAAAGATCACCTCCCTCAGCCTGATGGCCACGCTCTTTTTAATGCATCCCAGGGCTGCATTGGTCTTCTTGGCCACAACGGCATACTGCTGGCTCATGACCAAACTGTTGGCCACCAGGCTACAGAGCTCTGCAGAGCTCCTCTCCAGCACATCAGTTCCTAACCTGTACTGATGCACGCGGTTATTTCTCCCAGGTACATGATTCCACACTTGTTCTTGTTGAACCTCATCAGGCTCCCCCATTCTCAACTTCCCAGTCTGCCCAGGTCTGATTGAATGGCAGCACCGCCTTCTGGTGTGTCAGACACTCTTAGCAGCCTTGTGTTATCAGCAAATTTGCTGAGGGTAGACTCTATACCTTCATCCAGCTAACTGAAGAAGATGCCAAACAAGACTGGACTCAGCACCTGGAGACTTTTCAAACATGATAGAGAGCAGTTTGGCTATTACTCCTGCCAGCTCTCTCACACATCTGGGTGCATTCTACTGGGCTGCAGGGACATTACTGTGAAGTGCTCAAAGGGAAGGGGATGCAGAGCAAGAGAGAACTGCAAGTAACGGCAGTGAATCCCCACTTCCCTGCAGGTGAAAA
>NW_018364858.1:8574-10684 GCF_002078875.1 Numida meleagris | reverse complement strand
AGGATCAGAATTTCCACCCAAGGTGGTACACAGGAGAAAACAGCCTGTCTCTATCCCGTGCTACTGCCATTCACCTGCACCACAAGCCACACTGCCCCTTACCACCCCAGCACTGACTCTGCCCTTCATTGACCCACCCCATCCATGACAGCAAGAAACCCAACCTCACCAAACAAGCACTGCTATACACAAAGTGCACGGCTGACCTTCTGCAGACGAGCTTCAAGATTTTGCAATGCTTCTGCAAATTCAGATGGAGTTATTACAAACAGCTAAGCAAAGGAGGTTCTAAAACTACTGACTAAGGCACCTTTATGCTTCAAGTAGACCGTATAGGTGGGTTTCCAAGGTTGTTCTCTTCTTTCATCTTTTGGTTTTAAAAAAGGCACAGGCACTTTGGGAGAAGCTACAGCTACCGATGCAAATACTGAAAGAACATCTGAAGAGGTTAAGTACATCCTGCCAGAACACAAGACCACAATTAGAAAACTCTCCAGGCACAAATGTCACCTTGCATCACATCTCCTTCAATGGACAATGAAAGAAGA
Organism: Numida meleagris; assembly: GCF_002078875.1. NCBI lineage: Eukaryota > Metazoa > Chordata > Aves > Galliformes > Numididae > Numida > Numida meleagris. Next base: position 10,136 of record NW_018364858.1, on the reverse strand, counting down.
CAAGGACAGCATTTTTGACAAGAAACCGTGACTGATAACAATGCAGTCAGGGCCAATGACAGTCAATAGTACATGTCAGACTGTTACCACAAAACTGACAATTCAGGACTTCCTGACCTCCAGCAGTTCCACCTGGAAACGCTGCACACCATCAGCTAACAGGATATGTAGAGTCAAGATCTTGACACCGCAAATCAAAAGAGGCACTGATTTCCTTCTGGGACAGAACATCACAGGCAATGAAAGCCCAGCAGCATCTCAATAAACCCAGCCCTGCACACCTGCAGCTGAAGTACCTGGAAATCACCTCTGAGAACCACACGTGGCAACAACATATGACAGCTTACACCCCAAAACACATACCCAACAATAAATAACACCAAAAAAATAAAGAAAGAAAAAATCAAACCATTTTCATTTGAAAGATTTTGAGTGCTACCTCTAGAGGAGAGTATGACAGAAGTACCCTAAGCCATCCCCTCTCCCAAACTTCAGAACAAAAACTCATTGCTTTATTTCATTTGACTTGTTGCAGAAAAGACACATCACTGTCAGCACTCTGAGGTCACCGACAGACAAGCACTAGTCATGCTCAGCGCCAGGACTGCACTTCTCTGTCAGAGTGAACAACATGGATATTGGCAAGAACAGTTAAGGACACACTGCAGGTTTGGAAAGGATATGGAAAAAGTTCGTAATCACTTTTCTAATTTATCACGATTTTGTCTGATGTATCTATGTAGAAAGACATACACGACGGATAGGGAGAACACTGAAATAACAATCAGTGTACTGCGTCATGTCTCTTGCAGAGGAGAATCAAAGAAGAAACCAGATGTGTTACCAGCACAATCACACTCAGCACAATTAAAAGCAGAGGAAAGTGCCTGGTGGACCACCACCACCAGAATGACCTTCCATGTTGAGTGGTCTTTCAGTATCGTGCACAATGTGAAACACCATTGATAGAACTCAGGTCACTGCGATACTATGAGGTAGACTTTATTCCATCAAAGAGAAACTTAAATACAGGACATCTAACCTCAGAAAGAAATTCCAAACCAACAACCAAAGAGCCTTGGAATGAACAAAACCATAGATGCAAATGTTAAATACACAGCTTGACAGAACTGCACACAATAGGCCCATAAATGAAAGAGTAAAGAATGGTGGTAAGTAGAAGACGAATAGAGTCCACTACTGCTAGCTTTCCAAATGCTATAGTAAAAACAACGGGTAAGAATGAGCAAGACACCACAATCCTTGTATAATCAGGATAACATCCAACAGCAATATTCTAGCATCTCACATAACGAGAAAATCCAAAATAAAACACTCTTGCAACACATTTCCCAAAAATGAGAATCACAGCCAATGGAAGGTACAGCTCTGCAGCACAGAGCTGTCAGAACTCGCAGCCTGGCTCGAAGGAGGGGATGTAAGAAAAGGGAGAAGAGGAAAAGAAAGGGAAGGAGACGATAGAAAGAAAGGAAGAGAGGAAGGATGGAGCGAGTGACCGCGAGCAGCACTGACCGTGTCCAGCAGAGCGGGCGGCTCCTGCG
>NW_018364858.1:3247-5701 GCF_002078875.1 Numida meleagris | reverse complement strand
AATGCTTTTGTCAGGTCATACGATTACTCTCACAATGACCGCCACTGGTGTTCCTCCGATAGAATTGCCTCTCGTGCTTCTCTGCATATCCTGCTGGGTTCGCTTCCCCTTTTTTTTCTATTTCCAGCCCTCATTCCTTGTGATTCACTTTTCTTCCAGAGATTAGTGGGCTTTTTTTTGCTGACTCCTTACTCGCATCAATTTTCACTTGTTTTAGTGACAATGAGGCACCAACCATCCTTCACACTTGTGTTCCAAGTGAAATTGCTGAGCCTTGAAATGTACTGAATGCATTTGTCAGTTAGCGAGACAGCTCTTTGAATGACCATGATCGGTGTTTGTCTGTTAAGAAATCTTGTGTTTTAATAGAAGTGGCTTACAAACTGGCTTACACAGCTCTTCCCTGGCCCCTTTTGCATTCCCTGCCAACTGACCTACACTCACCAAGAGCAGCCAGGCAAAGGATGGGAGCAACTTGTGTCCTCATTTCTGCAGCCCATGTACACAGACTACGGCTCAGGAGCACACCTGTGCTTACTGAACTGCAGCCTTCCTCCTACAACCTATTGCCTGTTCATGCAGAAATACACCACTGAAGGCAATCCTGCTTCCTAAGAGCAGCAGTGATGTCCCAGGTCCAGATTCGAATCTAGTTCCTTGATTTCCATTGGGTTTGGTTTGTGCCTTCTGAGTTTAACTGGTGCAAACTTAAAATGTGTCTTCGTATCTTACCTGCATTGGAACAGACATGATCACCAGAAGGCTCCAAACCTAGAGGCAATATCCAGGCCACGTGAACTCCATTCAATGTAAACAGACAACTGTCAAACAGTAAAAAAACATACATCAATCACAAAGTCTTAAAGTATGACGGAGTGAACCTGTGGTATCAGTGGATGCATGTTCCCAAAAGGAATATGATCACTGCATAGTGTGCAGTGCTCCATGGCACACATCTGTCAGAAGGGAAACAACAGGGAGACCTGAATGCTAACGACTTTATCTCAATCAGTGACAACCTCGGCTCACTAAAGTAGAAAATCCGGACCTCAGACTCATGGCCAGATGCTCAAAGATCTGCAGTCTGACAGCAGCCAGCACTCAGCACACCACATCTTATCCACTCTCACCAACATATTTCCAGTGTGAGAGAAGAGAAACAACAGACTGGAATATTCACATAATGGGAGAGAAAAAATATATAAATTCCGTTTGCATATAATTGAAGCATGAGTTTAGCAAATGTCTTGAATACAGAAGGCATGTTTTCCCCTCGTAGGAAAGAATAGCAGCAGAGAGAAGACCATGGGGAGGTTTGATGAAGTCAGCCAGAATGATCAATACTGGGAAAAGCTCCCTGCTTGAGCAACAACATTCCATATCCAAACACATGGGAATAAAAGCAGATGTGGCAGATGTCTTCAAAAGCAGAAATGACACAAATACAACAGGGAGTGAAGGCACACTAAGCTTAAATGCACAGGGAACTGCAGCACATCACGAGACCTCGCAGATGGCCTTGCTGTCAACCGTCGCTCAGGTGAGGACTTTTCCAAGCGCTATCAAGGACCGTATCTTTTGTGGTGCTACCAGATTAACAGGTTATTCTCTTCAGAAGGCAAGCAGATGCCCACAGAAAACAGCACACGGACACTTCAAATCCATACAGCAAAGCAATAGCATGGCCACATCAATAACACATCACTTCTCTTGGTAACATCTTACATCTGAATTTCTACAGGTTATCACAGGATCCAGGCCAAGAAGCTCTGTGTGGTTGGCCTTCTCCAAAGGTTTTCTACTGACAAACCCTATACTGTGCCTTGCAAATATGTTCTCCAGCACAGTCAGTATATTCCAAATCCTGCCAAGTGACAAATTTCATCTTCTTCTGAACATCTCTCTGTCTCTCAGAAAAGACTCTTTCTTCCCTTCTAGAGAAGAAAGAATGAGTGCCCAGTCCCTTCTTGGTACTGCCAGCAAAAAAACAAGTCTAAACTTTGATCCACTCCACCAACTGGACCCAGCTTTAAGGATACATGGAACTGGTATTGCCAAGTCCTCTGATATCATCCTCAAATACAATGCCTTATCTAATACACAAAAACAGTTCTCTCATTCTCACATCTTCTTTATGGCAATGTTCTACAACTCTGTATTTCAAAGCACGCTAATAGCATCTATGGAAGGGGAAAACGTAACGTGATGTGTGCCGCATCTTCTGTAGAAACAACTTGGTGGTACTCAAGAAACTGAAGAAATCTGTATTTGTTCAAAGATTGTCCAAAAAAAAAAAAAAAACACAAGTGCAAATGGTCAAGACATTTCATGACCCTTTCTGAGAAAGATCAGTGAAAAGAGTCCCACAGCATCTGAGTAGGAACACTTGATGGACACCAGCAAGGCTAGCAGACAGCAGAGATATGGTGAGCAGAGAACAGCAAGGCAAGGGAG
>NW_018364858.1:0-1675 GCF_002078875.1 Numida meleagris | reverse complement strand
CCAGCACATCTAGTGTCTGGAATCACTCACCTTCTGGAAACACACATGGCAAGAAGATTAGACACATTTCATCCCATCCCAATTTCCCACAAATAGATCACTAAATACATTAGTACATAAAACAAAACCAAAACATTATTATTAGAATGCTTTCAAGTGGTAACTGTGAAGAAGACTTTTAAACAAGCACCCACAGCAATCCACTCCCACCACCGTAAAAACGAAATTCATTGCTCTGCAACAGAACAACTGCTGTTCAAGGAGCACACACAAGGGACATCGCGGTCAGCACTCAGAGGTGACCAACAGACAAGCACCAGCTGTGCCCAGCCCCAAGACTGCATCCCTCTGTCACAGGGAACCACAGAGTGGAAGGCATGAAGTAGTATGGACGGTCTATGGAGCAGAACGAGGATTAACATGAACAGAAAGACACAGAAGAAGTTCATTTTGCCTCTTCCACTTCCATCTTTAACTCTGCCAGATCAACCAATGTCAAGAAACGTGCACCATGGGCAAAGGGAATCCTGAAATACCAGCACTGTTCTGCATCATGTCTCTAGCAGATGAGAACCTAAGAAGAACCCGGACCTGATATCACCACACTCTACACACAGTCTCACTAAAGACAAGGAATAGTACCTGGTGGACAACCACCACCAGAATGACCAACAGTTCATCAGTGTAGGGCACTACCAGGCGCTGCCCTTGCAGAATCGATGGCTCTACGCCACAGATTTTCTTCCATCAAGGAAAAACTCAGATACTGGATGTATAGTGACAACAAGAAATTCCAAACCACCAACTGAGGAGCTCTTGCATGGATGTGAATGTGAAACTAACATCAAGGTGGGATTTCACACCAAAAGACCAAAAACGGAATAGCAGATATCCATCCTAGGGCAATGTGCCTGGTGGAGCATGACCACCAGAATCACCCTTCCTGACTAGCAGCCCTTCACTGTTGCACAGTACTAGAAACAGCATTGGTAGAACTCAAGTCACGCCAGCTCTGTGAAAATGACTTTATTCCATCAATGGAAAACTCCCATACAGGACAGCAAAGCTCAGAGAGAACTTCCTAACCAACAACTGAGGAGCTCTGGGATGGACAAAACCAGAGATGCAAATGTTAAATACGCATCCTCACAGAATTGCACACAATAGGTTTAAAAGAGTCAAGTGGTGCATGTCTTAGCTATGTTATAGTAAAAACGATGTGTGAGAGTGACCAAGACACCAATAACCTTGTATCAACAGAATAAGATCCAACTGCAGTATTCCAGAATCACACACGGAGAGAGAATCCCACACATAACACTCTGACAACATATTTATCTACAACGAGCATCCCAGCCCCTGTTGGGAACTGCTCTGTGACAGATTGTCACAGCACAGCGCTGTCAGAACTTGCAGCTCAGGCATGGAGTAAGGGAAGAAAGGACAGGGAGGAGAACAAAAGAGAGCAAGGAGACGAAAGGAAACATCAAGAAAGAAGGAAGGACAGAAAGACAGGAAGGAAGAACGGAAAGAAGGGGTGAGCGGCCCGCGAGCAGCACTGACCGTGTCCAGCAGAGCGGGCGGCTCCTGCGGCGTCTCCTTCGGCGCGGGGCCGGGCGGCGGCGGGCAGTTGGGGCTGAACACCATCAGGTCGCTCTTGCCCGCGCCGTCCGTG
>NW_018364857.1:16046-16902 GCF_002078875.1 Numida meleagris | reverse complement strand
GACGCGAAGGTGCGGAGCTCGGGGCCGGGGTTCGGTGGGAACGGGGTGGTGGGCAATGGGTGGAACTGGGGAACTCGGAGGTGGTTTCCAACCCCCATGATCCGAGGATTCTGTGGGGGCACGGAGGTGTTGGGTCCAGGGTTGGACGTGACCATTTTTGGGGTTTCTTCCAACCCCAATGATTTTGGGATGCCAGGGGTGGGCACAGTGGTGCTGGGTCAAAGGTTGGACCATGGAGGTCTTTGGGGTCTTTTCAACCCCAATGATCTTTGGGATGTCATGGGTGGGCACAGTGGTGTTGGGTCAGTGGTTGGACCTTGGAGGTCTTTGGGGTTTCTTCCAACCCTCATGATTTTGGGATGTCATGAGTGGGCATGGCAATGTTGGGTCAATGGTTGGACCTTGGAGATCTTTGGGGTCCTTCCAATCCCAATGATTCTAGGATTCCATGGGTGGGCATGGAGGTGTTGGGTCAACGGTTGGTCCTTGGAGGTCTTTGGGGTCCTTCCCACCCCAAAGATTCCAGGATTTAACACTGCTGTTGGGTCAATGGCTGGACCTTGGAGGACTTTGGGGTCCTTCCCACCCCAATGATTTTGGGACGCCATGGGTGGGCACGGCCGTGTTGGGTCAATGCTTGGACCTTGGAGGATTCCAGGACTGGGCACAGAGATGAGCTGCTGGTTGGACTTGATGATCTATGGGGTCATTTCCAACCCCAATGATTCTAGGACTCTATGGTTGGTGTTGGGTCAACGCTTGGACCTTGGAGGTCTTTGGGGTCCTTCCCACCCCAATGATTCCAGGATTTAACAGTGGTGTGGGGTCCATGGTTGGACGTGACCATTTTTGGGGT
>NW_018364857.1:8791-13268 GCF_002078875.1 Numida meleagris | reverse complement strand
TACAAGGAGACAGCGATGCCCCCAACCCTTTTAGGGTCACGTTTCCCCCCACTTCTCCCCAGGGACAACCCCACATCCCTCCCCACACATCTGTGTGTCACACCAGCCCCACAGCGCTGCCCCCAAACTCCAAAATTTGGGCCAACACAACACAACACAACACAACACACCGCCACCTCTTGGTGACGTCCCAACACCTGGAGGTGACAGCGATGCCCCCAACCCTCTTAGGGTCACGTTTCCCCCCACTTCTCCCCAGGGACAACCCCACATCCCTCCCCACACATCTGTGGGTCACACCAGCCCCACAGTGCTGCCCCCACACTCCAACATTTAGGCCAACACAACACAACACAACACAACACTACCTCTCAGTGACGCCCCAACACTCCAAGGTGACAGCGATGCCCCCAACGCTTTGAGGGTCACATTTCCCCCCAGTTCTGCCTGGGGACAACCCCAGCTCCCTCCCCACACATCTGTGGGTCACATCAGCCCCACAGCGCTGCCCCCAAACTCCAACATTTGGCACAACACAACACAACACAACACACCACCACCACCTCTCAGTGACATGCCAACATCGGGAGGTGGCAGCAATGCCTCCAACCCTTTTAGGGTCACGTTTCCCCCCACTTCTCCCCGGGGACAACCCCACATCCCTCCCCACACATCTGTGGGTCACATCAGCCCCACAGCGCTGCCCGCAAACTCCAACATTTAGGCCAACACAACACAACNTCCCCACACATCTGTGGGTCACATCAGCCCCACAGCGCTGCCCGCAAACTCCAACATTTAGGCCAACACAACACAACACAACACAACACAACACAACACACCGCCACCTCTCGGTGACGTCCCAACACCAGGAGGTGACAGCGATGCCCCCAACACTTTTAGGGTCATGTTTCCCCCCACTTCTCCCCAGGGACAACCCCACATCCCTCCCCACACATCTGTGGGTCACACCAGCCTAACAGCGCTGCCCCCACACTCCAACATTTGGCACAACACAACACAACACAACACACCGCCACTTCTCAGCGACGCCCCAACACTCCAAGGTGACAGCGATGTCCCCAACCCTTTGAGGGTCACATTTCCCCCCAGCCTCCCCCTGGGGACAAGCCCACATCCCTCCCCACACATCTGTGGGTCACACCAGCCCCACAGCGCTGCCCCCACACTCCAACATTTAGGCCAACACAACACAACACAACACACCACAACACCACCTCTCAGTGACGCTCCAACACTACAAGGTGACAGCGATGCTTCCCCCCCAGTTCTGCCCTGAGGACAATCCCAGCTCCCTCCCCACACATCTGTGGGTCACACCAGCCCCACAGCGCTGCCCTCAGACTCCAACATTTGGACCAACACAACACAGCACACCACCACCTCTTGGTGACATCCCAACACCAGGAGGTGACAGCGATGCCCCCAACCCTTTGAGGGTCTCATTTCCACCCACTTCTCCCCAGGGACAACCCCACATCCCTCCCCACACATCTGTGGGTCACACCAGCCCCCAAACTCCAACATTTCGGCCAACACAACACAACACAACACACCGTCATCTCTCAGCGATGCCCCAACACTCCAAGGTGATGTCGATGCCCCCTACCCCTTTAGGGTCACATTTCCCCCCCCTTCTTCCCAGGGACAACCCCACATCCCTCCCCACACATCTGGGGGTCACACCAGCCCCCAAACTCCAATATTTCGGCCAACACAACACAACACACCACACCACCACCTCTCAGTGACGCCCCAACACTACACGGTGACAGCGATGCCCCCAACCCCTTTAGGGTCATGTTTCCCCCCACTTCTACCCAGGGACAACCCCACATCCCTCCCCACACATCTGTGGGTCACACCAGCCCCCAAACTCCAACATTTCGGCCAACACAACACAACACAACACACTGTCATCTCTCAGCGACGCCCCAACACTCCAAGGTGACAGAGATGCCCCCAACCCTTTGAGGGTTACATTTCCCCCCAGCCTCCCCCTGGGGACAAGCCCACATCCCTCCCCACATATCTGGGGGTCACACCAGCCCCACAGCGCTGCCCCCAAACTCCAACATTTGGACCAAAACAACACAACACACCACAGCACACCACCACCTCTCAGTGACGCCCCAACACTACACGGTGACAGCGATGCCCCCAACCCTTTGAGGGTCACATTTCCCCCCCCTTCTTCCCAGGGACAACCCCACACCCCTCCCCACACATCTGTGGGTCACACCAGCCCCACAGCGCTGCCCCCACACTCCAACATTTGGGCCAACACAACACAACACAACACAACACAACACAACACACTGCCACCACCTCTCAGTGACGTCTCAACGCTGGGATGTGACAGCGATGCCCCCAACCCCTTTAGGGTCATGTTTCCCCCCACTTCTTCCCAGGGACAACCCCACATCCCTCCCCACACATCTGTGGCTCACACCAGCCCCCAAACTCCAACATTTCGGCCAACACAACACAACACAACACACTGTCATCTCTCAGCGACGCCCCAACACTCCAAGGTGACGTCGATGCCCCCAACCCTTTTCGGGTCCCGCTTCCCCCCTCCTCACCGTCTCGTAGTCGCGCAGGGCGGCCTTGAACTTGCCCAGGGCCATGTTGCTGGCGGCCCTCCTGTAGTAGCCCTTGACGTACTTCTTGTCCAGCTCGATGGCCCGCGTGGCGTCGGCCAGCGCGTAGCCGTAGCACTCGGTGCGCAGGTAGGCCAGGCTGCGGTTGCCATAGTAGATGGCGTTGCCGGGGTTCAGCTCGATGGCTCGGCTGTAGAACTTCACCGCGTTCTCATAGTCCTTCCCTGGGCCGACGGCGGGCGTCAGTGGGGTGGCGGATGGGGGTCCCGGCTGGTAGCCCCCCCCCGCCCCGTGCCCTCGTGGTGTCCCCGTGGCTCGCTATGTGGCAGCCCCTTCCTTTATCAGCTCCCTGTCTGGCATCCTCCTCCCGGCATTGACTCGGTGTGGGTCACTATCCGGCTGCCCCTTCCCTTTATTCAACCCCTTGGGCTCCTTATAGATCCCAATTTGGCAGCTCCATTCTCTTATGAACGCACTGAGCTCACTATCTGGCAGCCCCCTCCCCGCACTGACTGCTCATGGATCCCTATCTGGCAGCCCCCTCCCCTCATCAACCACTCATAGATCCCTATCTGGCAATTCCCTCTCCTTCAAGCTCACTATCTGGCAGCTCAATCCCCTTATTAAAACTGCTGACCCACTATCTGGCAGCCCCCTCCCCTCACTGACTGCTCATGGATCCCTATCTGGCAGCCCCCTCCCCTCATCAACCACTCAGATCCCTCTCTGGCAGTTCCCCCTCCTCATAGCTCACTATCTGGCAGCCCCCTCCCCTGATCAACTACTTAGATCACTATCTGGCAGTTCCCCGTCCTCATAGCTCACTATCTGGCAGCCCCCTCCCCTAACTAACCTCCTACAGATCCCTATCTGGCAGCTCNAGTGGTGTTGGGTCAGTGGTTGGACCTTGGAGGTCTTTGGGGTTTTTCCAACCCTCATGATTTTGGGATGGCATGACTGGGCACGGCAGTGTTGGGTCAATGGTTGGACCTTGGAGATCTTTGGGGTTTCCTCCAATCCCAATGATTCTAGGATTCCATGGGTGGGCATGGCAATGTTGGGTCAACGGTTGGACCCTGGAGGACTTTGGGGTCCTTCCCACCCCATTGATCTTTGGGATGCCATGAGTGGGCATGGAAGTGTTGGGTCAACTGTTGGACCTTGGAGGTCTTTGGGGTCCTTCCCACCCCAATGATTCCAGGAGTGGGCACAGAGATGAGCTGCTGCTTGGACTTAATGATCTATGGGGTCATTTCCAACTCCAATGATTCTAGGATCCTACAAGAGGGCACGGTGGCGTTGGGTCCATGGTTGGAGACCTGATGATTTTTGGGGTCCTTCCAACCCCAATGATCTTTGGGATGTCATGGGTGGGCATGGCGGTGTTGGGTCAGTGGTTGGACCTTGGAGGACTTCGGGATCCTTTCAACCCCAATGATTCCAGGACTGGGCACAGAGATGATGGCTGGACCCTGGAGATCTTTGGGGTTTCTTCCAATCCCAATGATTTTGGGATGCCATGGGTGGGCATGGCAATGTTGGGTCAACAGTTGGACCTTGGAGATCTTTGGGGTCTTTTCCAACCCCAATGATTCCAGGATCCTACAGGGGGGCACGGTGGTGTTGGGTCAGTGGTTGGAGACCTGATGATTTTTGGGGTTTCCTCCAACCCTCAAGGTTCTGGGATGCCATGGGTGGGCATGGAGGTGTTGGCTCAATGCTGGGACCATGGAGGACTTTGGGGTCCTTCCAACCCTACACCTCTTGGTGACGCCCCAACACTACAAGGAGACAGCGATGCCCCCAACCCTTTTAGGGTCACGTTTCCCCCCACTTCTCCCCAGGGACAACCC
>NW_018364857.1:4788-7251 GCF_002078875.1 Numida meleagris | reverse complement strand
CCTCATCAACCACTCATAGATCCCTATCTGGCAATTCCCCCTCCTTCTAGCTCACTATCTGGCAGCTCCATCCCCCTATTAATGCTGCTGACCCACTATCTGGCAGCCCCCTCCCCTCATTGCCTCCTCATGGATCCCTACCTGGCAGCTCCCCCTCCTCATAACTCACTATCTGGCAGCCCCCTCCCCTCACTGACTACTAATGGATCCCCATCTGGCAGCCCCCTCCCTTCATCAACCACTGATAGATCCCTATCTGGCAATTCCCCCTCCTCATAGCTCACTATCTGGCAGTCCCCTCCCCTCATCAACCACTCATAGATCCCTATCTGACACTTCCCCCTCCTTCTAGCTCACTATCTGGCAGCTCAATCCCCTTATTAATACTGCTGACCCACTATCTGGCAACTCTCCCTCCTTCGAGCTCACTATCTGGCAGCCCCCTCCCCTCACTGACTTCCCATAGAGCCCTATCTGGCAGCCCCCTCCCCTCATTGCCTCCTCATGGATCCTAATCTGGCAGCTCCCCCTCTTCATCCAATCCCCTAATAACACACTTAGCTCACTATCTGGCAGCCCCCTCACTGACAACTGTGGCTCTCTATTTGGTATTCCCCTCCCCCTTATTGCTCCCTAATAGCTCCCTATCTGGCAGGCCCCCCTCCTTTCCCCCAGCACCCTCCCCCCTTAGCTCACTATCTTGCAGCCTCCTCCCCTCATTACCTCCCTCTTGGGCAGCCCCTTCCCCTTATTACCTCCCACTGACGGCTCCCTATCTAGCAGCCCCCTCTTCTTATTATCCCCCAATGGCCCCATATCTGGCAATTCCTTCTCCTCTTGTCTCCCTATTTGGGCACCACTCCCCCCCCCCATTACATCCCTACAGATCCCTGTCTGGCATCCCCCTCCCCTCATTACCCTTCCCAATAACTCCCAATGTGGAAGCCCCCTCCCCTTATTACCTCTCCATAGCTCCCTATCTGGCAGCTCCTTCCCCTTATTCCCCCCCCCCGCCTCCATCAGCTCCCTATCTGGCACCCCTCCTCCCCTCATTACCCCCCTTCGGTTCCCTATCTGGCAATCCCCTCCTCTCATTACCCCTCTATGTCTCACTATCTGGCAGCCCCATCCCTTTATTATCCCCCCACAGCTCCCTATTTGGCAGATCTCCCCACTTATTACCCCCCTCATCACTCACTATTTAGCAGCCCCCTCCTCTAACTGGCTCCCTATCTGGCAATCCCATTCCTCCATTCCCCTCCTTCCCACGGCTCCCTATCTGGCACCCCCCCCATTCCCCAGTTCACCCTCATAGCTCTCTATCTGGCATCCCCCATTCCCCTATTCCCCCAATCATGCCTCCCAATCTGGCACCCCAAATCCCCCCCATCATGGATCCCTATCTGGCACCCTCCTTTCCCCTATCCCCATCTATGGCACCCTATCTGGCACCCCCCATTCCCTACAACACGGCTCCCTATCTGGCACCTCCCTTTCCCCTATTCCTTCTTATGGCTCTCTATCTGGCACCCCCCATTCTCCCCATTATGGATCCCAATCTGGCATCCCCCATTCCCCCAATCATGGATCCCTATCTGGCACCCTCCACTCCCCTACTCCCCCCATGGCTCCCTATCTGACACCCCTCATTCCCCCCATTCACCCTCAGAGCTCACTATCTGGCACCCCCCATTCCCTACCACATGGCTCCCTATCTGCCACCCCCCTTTCCCCCCATTCCTTCTCATGGCTCTCTATCTGGCACCTCCCATTCCCCTCACCACGGCTCCCTATCTGGCACCCCCTATTCCCCCATTCCTCCTCATGGCTCTCAATCTGGCACCCCCCATTCCCCTATTCCCCCCCATGGCTCCTTATCTGGCACCCCCGCTACCTTTGAAAAACTCGTTCGCCCGCGTCTTCAGGGCCTCCGCCTCCGCCTCGGCCTCGGCCCGCTGCTGTCCGCCGGGGCTCGGGGGCCGCCCGGAGCCGTCGCCGCTCTCCGCCCGCTCGCCCTCCGCCATCGCCGGGCCGTAAAGCGCCCCCGGCAACCGCGGGGCCGCCGAGCGCCGCTGTCGTAAAGAGAGGAGGGCGCTGTCGTAAACGGGCGCGCGGCTGAAGGGGGCGGGGCCGGAGCACGGGGGCACCATAGAGAGGGGAGAGAGGATCATAGAGTTGTGGGAGGACCATAGAGTTCTGGGAGGACCATAGAGTTCTGGGAGGACCATAGAGTTGTTGCGGGAGGATCATAGAGTTCTGGGAAGAACCTCGAGTGGGTGGAGGACCGTAGAGTGGTGGGAGGACTAATTGGAAGGGGGTGTCCTGCCCAGTTTGGGGGGTTCTCTGCCCAGTTTGGGGTGGTCAATGGCCAGTTTGGGGGAATCGCTGCCCAGTTTGAGGGGTCCTGCTCGTTTTGGAGGTGTCCCTTCCCAGTTTGGGAGGGTCACTGGCCAGTTGGGGGGG
>NW_018364857.1:2746-4483 GCF_002078875.1 Numida meleagris | reverse complement strand
GAGGGGGTCCTGCCCAGTTTGGGGTTGTCCCTGCCCAGTCTGGGGGGATCCAGCTCAGTTTGGGGGGGGTCACTGCCCAATTTGGGGGTGTCCCAGCCCACTTTGGGGGTGTCCCTGCCCAGTTTTGGGGGGGTTCCTGCCCAGTTTGGGGCGAGTCAATGCCCAGTTAGTGGGGGTCCATGCCCAGTTGGGGAGGTTCACTGCCCAGTTGGGGAGGGAGGGGTCACTGCCCAGTTTGGGGGGGCTCCTGCCCAGTTTGAAGTGGGTCTCTGCCCAGTTTTTTTTTGCGGGGGGGTCCTGCCCAGTTTAGAAGAGTCACTGCCCAGTTTGGAGGGATTCACTGGCCAGTTTTGAGGGGATCCTGCCCAGTTTGGGGTTGTCACTGCCCAGTTTTTGGGGGATCCTGCCCAGTTTGGGGATGTCCCTGCCCCGTTTGAAGAGGTCATTGCCCAGTTTGGGGGAGTCCCTGCCCAATTTTGTGGGGGTACCTGCCCAGTTTGGAGGGGTCCCTGCCCAGCTTTAGGGGGGATCCTGCCCAGTTTGAAGAGGTCATTGCCCAGTTTGAGGGGATCCTGCCCAGTTTGAGGGGTGTCCCTGCCCAGTTTGGGTGGGTCCTATCCAGTTTGGGGGTGTCCCTTCCCAGTTTTTGGGGAATCCTGCCCAGTTTGAGGGGATCCTGCCCAGTTTGGGGGTGTCCCTGCCCAGTTTGCAGAGGTCATTGCCCAGTCTGGGGGATCTTGCCCAGTTTGGGGGTGTCCCTGCCCAGCTCTGGGGGGTCCCTGCCCAGCTTTGGGGGGGATCCTGCCCAGTTTAGGGGGGTCCCTGCCCAGCTTGGGGTGGTCCTGCCCAGTTTGGAGGTGTCCCTGCCCAGTTTTGGGGGTGTCCCTTCCCAGTTTTGGGGGGATCCTGTCCAGTTTGGGGAATCAGTGCCCAGTTTGGGGGTGTCCTGCCCAGTTTGAGGGGTGTCCTGCCCAGTTTTGGGGGGGTCCTGCCCAGTTTTTGGGTGTCCCTGCCCAGTTTGGGGTGGTCCTGCCCAGTTTGGAGATGTCCCTGCCCAGCTTTGGGGGGGATCCCGCCCAGTATGGAAGAGTACCTGCCCAGTTTGGGGTTATCCCTGCCCAGTTTTGGGGGTGTCCTGCCCAATTTGGGGGTGTCCTGCCCAGTTTGTAGAGGTCATTGCTCATTTTGGGGGCATCCCTGCCCAGCTTTGGGGGGGGATCCTGCCCAGTATGGAAGAGTCCCTGCCCAGTTTGGGGTGGTCCTGCCCAATTTGGGGAATCAGTGCCCAGTTTGGGGGTGTCCCTGCCCAGTTTGAGGGGTGTCCTGCCCAGTTTTGGGGGTGTCATGCCTAGTTTGGGGGTGTCCTGCCCAGTTTGGGGGGGGTCCTGCCCAGTTTAGGGGATGTCCTGCCCAGTTTAGGGGTGTTCTGCCCAGTTTTGGGAGTGTCCTGCCCAGTTTGGGGGTGTCCTCCCCAGTTTGGGTGGGTCCTGCCCAGTTTGGAGGTGTCCCTTCCCAGTTTTGGGGGGATCCTGCCCATTTTGGAGGTGTCCCTTCCCAGTTTTGGGGGGATCCTGCCCATTTTGGGGGTGTCCTGCCCAGTTTGGGGGTGTCCTGCCCAGTTTTGGGGATGTCCTGCCCACTTTGGGGGTGCCCCTGCCCATTTTGGGGGTGCCCCTGCCCAGTTTGGAGGTGTCCTTCCCAGTTTTTGGGTGTCCCTGCCCATTTTGGGGGTGCTCC
>NW_018364857.1:0-1616 GCF_002078875.1 Numida meleagris | reverse complement strand
CCCTGAGTGTCCCCCTATGGTGACATCCCTGTCCCTCAGTGTCCCTGTAAGGTGACATCCCTGTCCCCATGTACCTGGGTATGGTGACATCTCCATCCCTGCGTGTCCCTCCATGGTGACATCCCTGTCCCCACATACCTGGGAATGGTGACATCCCCGTGTCCCTGTGTCCCCTTATGGTGACATCCCTGTCCCCGTGTATCTGGGTATGGTGACATCCTTGTCCCCCTATGGTGACATCTGTGTCCCCGTGTCCCTCTGTGGTGGCATCCCCATCCCTCATTGTCCCTGCACAGTGACATCCCTGTCCCCATGTATCCGAGGACGGTGACATCCCTGTCCCCACGTGTCTGGGAATGGTGACATCCTTGTCCCCCTACGGTGACCTCCCTGTCCCTCAGTGTCCCTGCAGTGACATCCCAGTCCCCATGTGCCTGGGTATGGTGACATCCCTGTCCCCATGTGTCCCTCTATGGTGACATCCCTATGACCCTCTATGGTGACATCCCTGTCCCCATGTACCTGGGTATGGTGACATCCCTGTCCCCCTGTGTCCCTACACGGTGACATCCCTGTGTCCCCCTATGGTGACATCCCCGTCCCCGTGTGTCCCTACATGGTGACCTCCCTGTGTCCCTGTGTCCCTCTATGGTGACATCCGTGACCATGAGTGTCCCCCTGTGGTGACATCCCTGTCCCTGTGTGTCCCTACATGGTGACTTCCCTGTGTCCCTGTGTCTCCCTATGGTGACATCTGTGACCATGAGTGTCCCTCTATGGTGACATCCCTGTCCCCATGTACCTGGGAATGGTGACACCCTTGTCCCTGTGTGTCCCTGCACGGTGACATCCCTGTGTCTCCCTATGGTGACATCTGTGACCACGAGTGTGTCCCTATGGTCACATCCCTGTGTCCCTGTGTGTCCCTACATGGTGACATCCCTGTGTCCCTGTGTCCCTCTGTGGTGACATCTGTGACCCTGAGTGTCCCCCTATGGTGACATCCCTGTGTCCCTCTATGGTCACATCCCTGTCCCCGTGTACCTGGGAATGGTGACACCCTTGTCCCCCCTATGGTGACATCCGTGACCTTGAGTGTCCCCCTGTGGTGACATCCCTGTCCCCCTGTGTCCCCCTATGGTGACATCCCTGTCCCATGTGTCCCTACATGGTGACATCCCTGTCCCCGTGTACCTGGGAGTGGTGACATCCTTGTCCCTGTGTGTCCCTACATGGTGACATCCCTGTGTCTCCCTATGGTGACATCTGTGACCACGAGTGTCCCCCTATGGTCACATCCCTGTCTCCCTGTGTCCCCCTATGGTGACATCCCTGTCCCTGTGTACCTGGGAATGGTGACACTCTTGTCCCCCTATGGTGACATCTGTGTCCCTGAGTGTCCCCCTATGGTGACATCCCTGTCCCTCTGTGTCCCCCTATGGTGTCATCCCTGTCCCCGTGTGTCCCTGCACGGTGACATCCCTGTGTCCCTACATGGTGACATCCCTGTCCCCCCGTGTCCCCCTATGGTGACATCCCCGTCCCATGTGTCCCTACATGGTGACATCCCCGTCCCCGTGTGTCCCCCTATGGTGACATCCCTGTCCCCCCATGTC
>NW_018364856.1:5208-20284 GCF_002078875.1 Numida meleagris | reverse complement strand
ACAATGAAAACATTTGTACTAATCTCTTAGAACCAAGTTCTTATACTATCATCCCATCACTCCATGCTACGTTCAAAGTGAGCTTCTTGATATTACGCTTGATTTCCCAAAGAAACCTGAAATAGGAAGAAATATGCAAAGAAACAAAGGAGACAGGAATGGAATATCTGAAACAAACAGAAAAAAATCATTTTGAATAAACTTAACAGCAAAAGTTTTATTACTGTTCAGCAGGTATTCTTATTGGCAGTACTTGGGTAGCATTGGAATAATTATCCAAGAATGCTCCACCAGTTGATCATGAACATATTTTCACATGAATTACATATTCATTACATTAATCCTATAATTATCCTATCCACTCCCAATGACTGCCCAACAGATATAGCCTTATTTGGTCATCTTTGATGTCATCTAGTGTACTGCTAGCATTGTGATGGTCTGTTGTTAGTCCTTGGGGGGGGGTGGTTCACTTACTTCCTCGACAGTCTGTATCTTTTAAAAACACTACTTTTTTTTTCTCTGGAATCTTTGCTATGGGCAATCAAAGAAGTCTCTGCACACACAGATAAGGAAGACAAAGGGGAATGTCTTGATGCTGTCTGTTACATTTTAGTCAAATTCAGCCTGGTATGTGGATCCTGGCTTCCTTTGATGTTGATAAGTGATAAGGACTTCAGAAAACTGGCCCATAGATTTTTTTTGTTGTTGTATGTTTCTTTTGTCTTGTTAAAGTATAACAGTCGTACAACATGCCTCCCCATCTAAAATGCTACATCACAATTATCATCCACAAAATCTAAAGGCTACTATGGTGTTGCAAGCAAGCATTAGTCATGTTATACAACAGTTCAGCAGCAATGCTTATAAGGATATGCCAGAATAGTTTTGTAATTACTTCTTAAAGTCACATTGTTTGAGATTGGTTTTGAACTTCTGTTTTTTGAAGGTTTTTTTTTTTCCTTGTGCCTGAAGGTTACAAGTTTGTATTAAATTATGTCTGCTCATGTTTTTAGATTGTTGTTATATGGTTGGTTATGTTCTCTGTTATATTTAGCTTTATATTGGCAAAGAGTTTCTGTTTCTTTTTTTTTTTTTTTCCTTTTGATTTATTCTTATCGTGTAAATGCCAATCTGTAAAATTTAGTGGCAGTCAGCAGGAATAGAAAGTTGAGTTTCTTAGACATGAGAATCTATGTTTTCTGCTTCTTCTGCTTTGGTCTTCAGAGTGCACCTAGACAACAGGGTAGTGAAAGCACGTGGTGGTGGATACCCATTAATCTTTTGCAATGCTGTCTAGTCCCACTCAGTGGGTTTTGAGGGAGGTGAATCTTCTTCTATCTCCTGAGTTGCGCCTCCAGTAGTCAGCAAGGTAGCAGCTACTGCAGTGGAGCCATCCAAGACTCAGAGGAATAATACACAGCAATTTATTGAGAGCTTTCTTACCAGCAACTAACAATGACAACTACCTGAAGGTAAAATTGGCTAATTTGCTAAATACGATTAGTAGGCATTACAGGTAAGACAATATTAGGCAACAGCTACTACAAAGAGTAAAAGAATATGAAAAGATAGAAAATGGAGAAACAGAGAGGCAGGCAGATATACATATACAGCAAAGCAATGTAGTCTACCACTCCCTGATCCAGCGATGTCTTGGTGTCATGTGCTGATCTTCAGTAGTAGTGGGTTGTTGGTGTTTGTGCTGTTTGGTTGACACGACTAATGATGACAAGACAAACTCTTACTTATAATCCAAAGCAGTCGAGCCTGCTCTTTCAGAGTAATAGCTTCTGGCTTCAAGATCTCAGCAGGAACTCCTTTATTCCCATCTTCCATGCCTTGCAAATTTAAGACAGCAGACAAAGTGGAAGCAGGGAAACGCCAGCTTGTATCTTGTCTTCGCAGGATACAATGGTATCATCTCCTAATCTACCGTATCAAGCTGGTTTCATTTGCTCCCAGGCCGAGCCTCAGCCAAGAAACATTCCTGAGCCCTCCCTTTCAAAGGCAAACAACTCCAAAGAGATGCTTTCAAATGTTTTCAAAACTGTTCACTAAGTGTTGTTGATTGCCTCATGTTGATTTGAGACACTCCTGACCAGTCTCAGACAAGTGCTATTGCCTAACACCACAGTCTTTGTAAGTGATGTTAGGAACAAATTCAGACCTGGTTTGCGACTTTCCAGGGCTTGATCTTTTCTCTTTCTGATAGCACAAGGAAAAATCTGATGATTTCTTCACAGGAGTTTTAATGATTTTGATGTAGAGGAGAAAAAGTGTTCTTAACAGTAAAGGGAGATGAATTGGTAAAGCTGTGAATCAAAATCTTCTCCCACCTCTTTTTCCTTCTTGTTATCCTTGATAAATTTCAATTGCTGAAAGCAGGGAACATTAAGTGATTTAAAAGAAACTATACATTCTCTGGTAGCATAGTTCCATTTTCTTCCTTCCTCATAAATAATTTAGAAGTGTTGATGTTTTTTGTTATCTGACCGATAAACACTAGGCAAAAAGTCTGTCAATGCAATTTTGTTACAGAACTTATAACATTTGAATGTCATTACAATTACTGGATAGAATTAGTCATTTTTAGTAACACCATTATTAACATGTGTGTAACACACAGTAGATGTAATTAGGCTTTAAATTATTCCATAATATGTATAATATATAATAATATATACTGTGTATATAATATATTAATATATATTCCAGTAGGAGTTATTTATCTGGCAGAATGACCCACAAAAATTGACTCCAAGACATCATGTCATGGTTTTGGATGTTGTCATACTCTGAGGCAATGGAATGCAGATTCTGTCAGCTTTACTTAATCCCGTGAATGTTTAACATGAATGTAATTACAAAAAGGATTGATATGTTGTCCATACAATAATGTGGCATTTTTGTGCTGCTCTGCATCGTAGTTTGCTGCAATTTTTGTTACGGATTTTTTTCCCTTGTGTGTTTTCCTTTTTTTATCTGTGAACATTACATAATTAGATAGTTCTAGGAGGATTGGAACTTGTTTAGTAGTAAAGTCTATTTGGATTTACAGACATTAGGGAATGAGAAGTCTTCAATGACTGTCTTAAACTTTCAACGTCTTTTTGACAGCGGTTATGTGTCATTAATTATTTTACTACTTTAGTTGTTGTGTTTACTATTGATGGGATGGTTGCTTGCCTTTTAAAAGTAACGCCTATTTTAATTTCAAATAATGTTTCAAAGATTTTCACACTTTCCATGGCAATTTTTCTAGCCATAGTGTTTTGTTTTTATTTTGCATAATGGAATCTCTCTGTTTCAACTTTGAAGAAAACTAGCCAAAGTGTTTTGAAAATTTAATTAAAATGTTTCTAATAGCCATTGAGGCACAATGCGTGAGAGTAAGGTACCTTAATAATAATATATATTTATAAAAAACTGAGAAAAGATGTAAACAAAAGAATAAATGGGCAACTATAAAAGTTATCAGCCCGTAGCTTCTTGCCTCGTGTATCAGTGTGTTCCCTTTCTTGATAAGCAAGGGGTCCATGAGGATGGATAGGATATCTAACTCCTTTTCTTGTGTAAATGAAGTTTGCATACTTTCTTCCTCTGAGACATTATGGTATCAGACAGTTGCATTTAATTGCAATATTATGGAAAGGTTACACAAAACTATTCTATTATAAAAAGATGCACCAAATAAAGCAACTCTTTTTCAAGATCTGTGAATTTGAGTCCATTTAAAGAGTACATGTCAGATTTTTTTTACCCAGTTATTTTCCTTCAAAGACAAGTGTAGGAAAACACTTGGACACAGGGTTACCCCAACAGTCGGCAAAGGGAAAAGACAAACCCCCGCCCACCCGCGTGGGAAGCAGCAACTCAGTGTGAGTTCAGATAGCTTTGTTTATTAGGGCAGCAGCCCTCTCTTATATAGCACACTTGTTTACAAGACAGGTGCCCCACACATATCAAAACAAGATAGGTGTCCCACAAACATCAAAAGTGTCTCACAAGAAAGTGTCTCAAAATGATATCATTTCCCAGGCTATTTTAGAGCACAGCACCTGCTTTTAATTAAAGCACTACAAGCAGTAAATTCCACACATACACAGCTTACTTCTTATCTAAGGTCATACCGTAAATCTTTGAGAAAAGTCAGCTACGTGCTACCAGGCATGCAATGTTTCCCAACAGACAAGATTATGAGAAACAAATAATTCTGCATTTTATCAGTTAACTGATAAATAATTTTTTTTTCCTTGTCTCATCTTGCATCCTTTCATCTCCCATTCTTTATAATGTATTACTACATATTTCTCTTCCTTTCAGGCAGCCTCCACCAGTGCCAGAATTAGCAGGCTGACATGGGAAGAGGGGGAACTGCAGAAACAAAAGGAAGAGAGTGGGCAGGGCAGAGGAGACCTGTAAATCCATCACATGGGAACATGATCAGTTTTATATCACACATCCTTGCAGATACTGTTTGTGGTCAAGAGAATTTTGTCTCCCTCATCCCAAAATCACAGCTGTCAATGTATATGAGGATTAAATGGGGAACTGTTCAGAGGGAATAGTAAATATTCGGAGATGCTCTTGAAAAATCAGAGATGACAATTAGAATGGAAAATAGATTATGAGTATGGTGGAGGTGCAGTTGGGAAGAAATATTCATTCTTGGGAATGCTCAGAGTCCAGAGGACTTGCTTTTAAAGCAAGAAAATAAACAAAACAAAACAAAACCACTAACAAATGTACAGAAATCCTTCAAGACTTTACATAAATTTGTGAAGTGCGGATATCAGCATAAAATTAGCTAGGTCAGTCTATTCCATCTGGAAGCAGAAGATAGAGTATCAGGCTAAAATTACCTTTAGGCATGTATTTTTTTTCTGTAAAAATAAGACACTTTGACACTTCTAATCTAAGAATTAGAATTTGTCAGTACCTGCAAACTTGGAGGCTGTATGGCTAGGGTTACATGTATTTTGAAAATAATTAATGAATAATACTGAATTGTTTCATTTTTAATTTATCATAAGCCCTGAATATCTCTTGAAAAACAAGATACTGAAAAATAGGATATTGAAACTGGAATTCAGTAGCTGGTTGTTCTACGTATTCTGATAAATTACATTAATACTATGCCAGTTCACAGTCTTTATTGCATTTGCTTAAATACTTTTAAAATTTTGTTATAATAAGTTTCGCTGGAAAAATTAGAACTACAAATTTGCTTCTCTACAGCTCAAATAATATGTCTGCCTTCCAGAGTGGCCTGCTTACTTCATTCTGAAAAAAAAAGAAAAACCTGTATGAGGAAAACTTCAACAATTGCATCACAGCATGAATTGGATACTTACTGCAGGATGAGTGGCTTAGATGGCAGTGATTCTCTACAGTGACAGAAGGTGCCTAAAATAAATTTCAGTTTGTCAAACTAAATCAGAGGTGATATATTGCACATATAACTACCCATTAGTGACAGAAGGTGCTGCAAAAACATTGCAGAATCAACTGTTGCAATCACATTTGCAGTCTATTGTTGCGATGATATTCAGTTATCAAGCCTTGTGCTTTAAGTGCTCACAAATAACATATTTTGTATAACATAACCCTTGGAAATAATTGTTGTTTGCTGCTCTATTATTTTTGCCATCTTCTAAAAATAATAGAAACTTCCCAAGGACAGGCTTCTTTATAAATCTGTAGAAAGATAGAAAAGTGGGCTTCCAAAATACATATGTGTTTGAATTTTAGCATAAAAAGAACACTGCACATTATCAGACCCACACTTAAAATCTCTGACTGCTTTACTTCACATTACTTCTGTTAGTTTGGCTACAGACTCTAAGAAGTAGTTTTTCATAGAAAATACTACTTGGAACAGATAGAAATGTTAGTGATTGTGTATGTTACATCCGAGGTTATGTATTACAAGAGTTAACTGTATGATTAGGCTGCATGGTAGGAATGAAATACAGAAATTATAAAATCCAAGCCAAAATACGAAACTTTGATGTAAACATGCTGCTAGAAATTGTTATTTCAGATACTGTTTAAGAATTTATAAAAGAAAAAAGGAGGAACACAAGATGTTTTTTCAATACCTTTTATGTTATAAATGCATATTTTTTCAGTGTTTCATTGTGCCTTTCCTCCTGAATGCCACATTCCTTATATTTAATTCTCTTTTATATATTTATAGTAATTGACTAGATAGGATCAAACTTCTTCAACATAAAAACAAAGGTGGCAGCCAGAGGGTAGTGGCCAATGGGTCTATGTCCAGGTGGATGCCAGTAATGAGCAGTGTCCCAGGGATCTGCTGGGGGACCGGTACTCTTTAAGATCTTTATCAGTGGCATAGATGATTGGATTGAGTGCTGAGCATGTTTGCTGACGACGCCAAGCTGAGCGGTGCAGTCGATACAGTAGAAGGAAGGGATGCCATTCAGAGGAACCTTAATATACTCAAAATGTGGGTCTTTGTGAACCTAATGAGGTTCAACAAAGCCAAGTGCAAGGTTTTGCACTTGGGTCAAGGTGATCCCAGATATGCACACAAAGTTGGAGAAGAACTCCTTGAGAGTAGCTCTGTTGAGAAGGACTTAGGAGTTCTGGTTGATGAAAAACTGAACATGAACCAGCAGTGTGCACTTGCAGCTCAGTGGGGCGAGGGAGGTGATTGTCCCCCTCTACTCTGCCGTCCTGAGGCCCCAGCTGGAGTACTGCATCCAAGTCTGGGGCCCTCAACACAGGAAAGATGTGGCACTTTTGGAGAGGATCCAGAGAAGGGCCACAAAAATGATCCAGTGCCTGGAGCACCTGTCCCGTGAAGATAGGCTGAAGGAACTGGGCTTGTTCAGCCTGAAAAAGAGAACGGGGAGACTTAATTTCAGCCTTCCAACACTTAAAGGGAGTGTATAAATGTGAGGGAAATCAACTATTTACAAGGGTAGATAGTGAGAGGACAAGGGTGAGTCATTGTAAATGAAAGGAGGGGTGATTTAGATTTGATATCAGGGAAATTTTTCTACTGGGAGAGTGTTAAGGTGCTGTAACAGGTTGCCTCAAGAGGTTGTAGACTTCCCACTCCCAGAGATGTTTAAGGCTAGGTTGGATGAGGCACTGGGTGATCTGATTTAGTACTTCATCTAGTGGCTGGCAGCCCTGCCTGTGGCAGGGGAATTGGAACTTAATGATCCTTGAGGTCCCTTCCAACTCAAGCCATTCTATGATTGTATGATTCTATGTTCCTAATTTTAATTTCCTAATAAAAACCAGCTTTTCTAAACATGAGTATTATGCTGCACAAAATATTCAATAGAAAAGAGTACGGTAAAATAAGTTCTTAGATTGCTATAACAGCCTTTAAACTGTTGACTGCTGAAAGTTTGGAAGAGGGAAGGCTGCATTATATCCAACTTGTTTGTCCTTTTTCTTTACACTTCACCTTCAGTTAGCTGTCAAAGACGAGATATTTATTGGATCTTTGGTCCCACCAAGAACAGCCATTCTTTTTATCTTATTTTTTAGACTGACAGTTCTTTCAAATGAAAAGCCATCACTTCCAAGTTGTATAGTAGAAATTAGATTTTATGTAACTGAATTTAGTAAAAATATGTTTGTGAGGTCTTCCAGAGAAATATGAGAGCCTAGACTTGATAAAGTATTTTGAAAAGCTAATGTGATTCTTTTGTTAGTGTAGGCTAGGGATAACTCAGTTTCCCCTATTGTGTGAACTGCAAGGCTTGCTTAGAAAGCAAGCAAGTATACTAGTAATGTGCATAATCATGTCTAATATATTGCATATGGTGTCTGAGATTCTCTAGGGTTATAATGATTCCATCTTGATATACAATTATCCTGTGTAAAAGCTCTACTGCATTTAAGTTTAGATAGCCTACAGATTTTCTAAATTTTTTCCCTGATCTTTTGTTTCCTTGGAAGACTGTGCATACTGCTAGGTCTCTTTTATGTCTGAGTATTGAATTTAAGTCAACTCTAAAGCACATGTGTTTAATGTGAACTTCATGTTGTATAGAAGATATCTTGGTAACTTTCACTTAATTGAAGCTGTAAGAGAATGGCAGGAATCTTCTTCCATTCTGATCCCTTGGTGTGAATTTCATTGTGCTCTGAAGCCTCTGTGCCAGGCAATATCTGCAGTCAGGAACTGTTGTGAATAAGGACTCACTGCTTTTTAGAGGGGCTTCAGTTATTTCTGTTCTAGATCTTTCATAAAATTGGAGAGAAGCATCAAGTCTGCAGTGTTTGAGAGAAAGAATTTTGTCTTGAGACTGTTACTGCACAATCATTACTATTAAGCAGGAGAATAGAATAAGTTTTCATTGTATGATACGGTTTTTAATGTCTTTAATATTGGAATTTGGATAGCTGATAGTTAAGAAAAGCCTTTTGTACAATTTTTTTCAGATTTACTTAGGGAAAATAGTTGCTGCCTTGAAATTAAAGGTAGCATTTTAGAAATACTGAGCATCTGCTCTTTTGCAGACACTGCCAAATAACAAAATTAATCCAATAACATTGAGTTTCTTAACGAGAGAAGATGTAATAGGTCTCCCTAGCTGAATTAATTGATTTCACACGTAAATGTAATCCTTTTTCTAAAGATAGATTTGCTCCTAAGAATACAATGTGAAGTAATTAGGTTGCCTAAATCTGATGGTTATTTTACCTCATGTCTGAAAGCAATGATGAAAGAGAAATTCATGATTTTTTTGCAGTCAAATTTAAATTCATTTGCTTCCTTTCTATTCAGAGGATACTGATTAAGAGAAGTGTCTATCAGAGTGAAGATTTACAGCTGATGATAGTAAATGTGGCTAGGAAACATCCATTACTGTGCTCATTTACTATCATCCCATTTAGATGTTACTGTTGGTGTTGTGGGTATTTTGTTACTACATAATTTTCTAAAATACACAGTGATTTCATATTGTTTACTCTTTTACTGTGCAAACAAACTTAAGACATAAGATGTTTCCATGGAAAGTAGTACGATACAGGATAAATATATTTAAATCAAATTATATATTCTTCTCTGTTTAATGCTATATTTTTGTCTTTCTCAATCAAGGTTTTCTTTTTTTTTTTTTTTTTTTTTATGTTAGAAGATCAAATATCTCTCCTAAAAGAGGTACTTGAAGGACTAGCATTGTAGAGATGTGTTAATTACTGTAGTCACTGATGTGCTAAACCAGCAACAAACATAGGTGCTAGGATTATAATTTCATAAAATTTCATAAGCATAAAATATGCTCCGTGAAGTGTCATCATAGTTTCAATTTTAAATACTAGAATAAGAAATTTCCTCCTATTTGATTGTGGCAAAGCTGAATTATTTTAGTCAGAGCATGGATGAAAATGGTGATAGAGTTTAATAGCTTTTTAGCCTTGAGGAAAATATAGTGGGAGTGTGATAATGAAAATATGTCTGATTTGTTTGGAAGTGACACTATGATTGGCAGTGGCACAGTGACTGGTTGCTTTGCTAGATGAGTGCTTTTTTACAAAAAGGTGTTAAAGATGGCAAATTTTTGTCTATTACATACAATTTGTATTTTAGATACTGTTTACTATAACATTAACAGAATACTTTCACATTGAGCAGATGAGTTTGGTGTATTAGACAAAAATGAATAGTTTTCTGCATCATGATACATAGACTACTGTTGTTTCAGGTGCTTGAACTAAGCTATATGAGAAAGTCTTGAACTAGAAAGCCGTGTGCCACTGAAGATGTTCTTCAGCTTTTGTAGGCTTGTATGCACAGTTGTTAAATTAGGAGGTGTATGAATAGCTCTGAAATGCTGAAAGACTTCAGAATTAAATTCTTTTTCAAACAAATTCATATCACATAGAGGGTTTTTTAACTTTTTTTTCCATAATGTTAGTGTAAGAAAACTAGTTTTTATAAAAATATTTTTAAATCTATTTTTCTGGTAAAAAAAATGTTAGAACAGCACAAAGACCCCTTATCAAAATGTTTGCATGTAAATGAGTTTGAGGGTTGAAACCGTTTTAAGATGTTGGTGTCAGTTATCCTCAAAGGGAAACAATACCAATTAGATTAGATGTATTTGGCTGTGCCAATCACTCACCAGGTTTTATCTCACATAATGTAAATATGAAATGTGAATAAATTATACAGCCTTTGCCATAAATCAAGGCTAAAACTTCTGAAGTATGTAGAAAATTTGGCTGGGAAAGCAAATTAGGAAGGCTATCAAAAGGAACTGTTGAAAATGGCAGCCAGTACTTGGGCATTTGGTTCTACATAACAGCACTATACTGCATGGAAAAATGAAACAAGTTTTTAGCCTGATTCTAATTGTCTGTGTTCAGAATGTGTCTGATTTATTGATTGGAGTCAGCGCAGAGGCACAATATGCATAGTTTACTCATCGGTCAGTACATGGAATTTACCTGAATGACAGAAACACATGGCAGAAACACACATAACTGCTGATGATGGTTGGGCAGTAATGTGCTACCTAATCAAATAATACATTTTACAATCATTAGGATGCTGCAGTATTACACTCAGCGTTACTGTACAGCTAGCAATCATTTATATTCAATATGCTTGATCGGTATTAGTCATGACAGATGTACAGATGTACGGTGCTGTCTCAGTCAACCTAACTAGAAAACATATTTTAGCTTAATGTATTTGGGTAAGAATTGTTACCTCTAAAACATGGTTGTCCAACCTCTTGGCTTGCCTGGACCACACTGAGCGAACAGGAATTGTAATTGTCATGGTTTTATGATTTCTGTTATCAGTACTCCACACCATAACATCATGCAGTGCACTGTGAGTCAAAGCGTTGGTGCACCAGTTCCACGGATTGTCAGTAGTTCCAGGGCATCTTCCACAAAAAAGAAGAACTACATCTCCCAGTAGAATTCACTGTTCCATTTCCGTTTTCCGTTCAGAGGAAAAGACAAAACTGTTTGGGAGTCATGAGACTAGCCTTCTTTTTTTCTGTTCATCTCTGCGGTGTGTGCTCCCTAGCTGTCTTGTCTTCAGCATTAGAGTAAGGCCTTCAGTTTTTGGACACTTTCTCTCTCATTTTATTTGATCTATTAGCTTCAATTCCAATTATATTGCATTATATTGTGTTATCTCACATTCTACTATCATAGTAAGTTAGTTTTCTTCCTTAGCTTGTTGCCACTGTTTTGTTTTTAGGCCAATCTCAGGACGTGGGTCCATGGGTCCCCCCACCCCATTTAGTCACAGAACCAGGCCAAACTGGGCCAGAACTGTGACAGGACAGCATATAAAATATTCAATAAACATACAAAATTTATTTGTTATGTATTTTTATTAAAAACATAACATGGAGCAACAAAGACGTAAAACTAGTGGGATGTTTGACCTTGTTTTTGTGAAACTAATGCATCAGGCCAGTGCAATGGCAGTGAGTTCTCTAGGAGTTTTTCAAAGATTTTTGATGAAATATTACTTTTCCTGTGCTTCCTCCTTGGCAATAATTGTTCACAAATGTAAGTACTGCCAAAAAGTGATGACTGGGAAGGAAGATCTGGGGAACTACAGACTGTTAGACTGACCTCAGTGCCAGGCAAGGTTATGGAGGAAATCATCTTGAGTGTGATCACACTGCATGTGCAGGAGAACCAAGGGATCAGGCCTAGCAAGCATGGGTTCATGAAAGGTAGGTCCTGCTTGACCAACCTCATCTCCTTCTATGATTGAGTGACCCACCTGGTGGATGAGGGAAAGGTTGTTGACATAGTCTACCCAGACTTCAGCAAAGCCTTCAATACTGTCTCCCACAGTATTCTCCTGGAGAAGCTGGCAGCCTGTGTGTCATGGTTTTATGATTTTTGGTTATTGGTATTCCACATCATAACATCATGTAGTGAATGTATCTGGTTCTCAAACAGAAGGACTACTACATTCCCCAGGGGACTTTGCTCCTCTGTTACCATCTTCCAGCCGGAGGGAAAAGATAAAAGCTCGCAGTATAAAAACTTGCAGATCACGAGACCTCGTCCCTTTTTTTTTCCGCCATCTCTCATCTTGGCAGCACCTCGCTCTCCAGCCGTCTTATCGTCGGTAGTAGAGTAAAGCCTACCTTGATTTTGGGACATTCTCTCTCTCTATATTGGATTTATCAGCTTAAATTGTAATTATATTGTATTACAGTGTGTTGTTTTGCATTCCGATGTTTTATTTAGTAGATTAGTTTGTCTCTCCTCAGATTGTTGCTGCTGTTCTTTGCTCTCAGGGCCATCTCCTTACCCTTTTCCCCTTTTCCCTTTTCCCGGGGCATGGGCCCATGGGTCCCCCATCCCCTTTGTCACGGAACCGAGCCGAACGCCCGTAAACCGTTGGCACTGTGGCTTGGACAGAAACAGTCTTTGCTAGGTAAAGAATTGGCTGGATGGCTGGGCCCAGAGAGTAGTAGTGAATGGAGTTAAATCCAACTAATGACCAGTCACAAGTGGTGTTCCCCGGAGGTTGGTATTGGGGCCTGTCCTGTTCAATATCTTTATTAATGACCTGGATGAGGGTACTGAGTAAATTTGCAGATGACACCAAGTGACAGGAAGTGTCGACCTACCTGGGGGTAGCAAGGCCCTACAGAGTGATCTGGACAGGCTGGATCACTGGGCTGAAGCCAGTGGGATGAGGTTCAACAAGATAAAGCACCAGGTCCTGTACTTAGGCCACAACATCCCCAGGCAACGCTACAGGATTGAGGCAGAGTGGCTGGATGAGTGCATAGAGGAAATGGATCTGGGCTTATTGGTCAACACTTGGCTGAATGTGAGCCAGCAGTGTGCCCAGGTGGCCAAGAAGGCCAATGGCATCCTGGCTTGTATCAGAAAACATGTTGCCAGCAGGAGCAAGGAAGTGATCATCCCTCTGTACTCAACCCTGGTGTGGCTTCCCCTTGAATATTATGTTCAGTTTTGGGCCCCTCACTACAAGAAAGACATCAAGGCCCTGGAGCATATTCAGAGAAGAGCAATGAAGCTGGTGAGGGGTCTGGAGCACAAGCCTTATGAAGAGCAGCTGATGGCGCTGGGATTGTTTAGTCTGGAGAAGAGGAGGCTCAGGGGTAACATTATCACTCTCTACAACTACCTGAAGCAATGTTGTAGTGAGGTGGGGGTCGGCCTCTTCTTCTATGTACTAGGAATAGGATGAGAGGAAATGGCCTCAAGTTGCACCAGGGGAGATTCAGGCTGGATGTTAGGAAATACTTCTTCTCCCAGAGAATGGTCAGGTGCTGGAACAGGCTACCCATGGAGGTGGTGGAGCCACCATCCCTGGAGGTGTTCTAGAAATATTTGGATGTTGTGTTGAGGGATATGGTTTAGTGGGAAATATTGGTGATATGTGGTGTAAAGCCAACGAAGACAATGACTGAGCCTTTATTTAAGATCCAGGCACTATAGAACAAGGTGTTATAGAAAAAGGAATTAACTCACCCCACCCAGCAACAGTTTGGAGGAAAGGGTGAGCTGAGGTAGCAGCCTTCTCTGGTTCAAACCCTGGCATGCTGCATGGAGAAGAAGCAGGAAGGAAGGGGGCGGTGGCAGGAGGGAGCCTGCACGTGTGCTCTGAGTGCACACACTCTCCTGAAAACATGGCCGGGGCCACAGCTGAGATGGGGGGAGGAAGGAAGGGTGGATCTAGGCTCCTCTTGCCCTCTCTGGGCACTCAGGTGCTCACATACTGGTTCAGGCTGTGACCTGGCAATTCCACTGTAGGTGGATGATTGTACTGGATGATCTTGGAGTTCTTTTCCAACCTTGGTGATTCTATGATTCTATGATATATTTGAAAAGCTTTTGCACATAAACTTTCTTAATGTCTGATCCAGTGATATTTCATCAAATGTGAGCTATCAGTGGTAGCTGCTGCTGCTTCTACTGATTTTGTAAGTCCCTCTTTTTCTTACCCACCATCAATGGGACACTATCAGTAGCTATACAAGATATGCTGACAAAGGTTAAAGTAAATTGTTTTAATGTATTTTTTAACTGCTTCCTATAAATCAAGAAATTTGGTTGTATCTTTTGATGACACCAAAGAAGCCATTTCTTCAGTAACACTATATTTATTATGAATACCTCTAAAGAAAATGTTGAGCCGTATCTGTAGCATCAGTATTTTCATCTATTGCCAAAGCATAACATTTGAAACTAGCAGCTTTATTCTCCAGTTTTTCTTTTCAATAGATTTTTCTGTTTCTTCAGCTCACCTGACTATAGCCTGGTGAGACAAACTGATTTTAGTAATTTTTTTTTTTTTTTTTAATCAGGACACTTAAAATCTGTCATGCTTTCCATATACAGCAAACATATACAACAAGCTCACCATCAGGAAGTGGTTTTGATTTTTTTAAAAATCCGTTTTGCTACCACGTAACTAGCTCTTATAACAGAGTCCACTTGAGTTTTAACATTATTAAGATATTTTATTGAAGTGACAAACTTCTTTCAGTTTGGTGATTTTGTCTTTATGAAGCATTCCTTGATATGCATCAAATTTTGCAGCGTGCTTCTACATATAATATCTTTTCAAATTGTAATCTTTGAAAACTGACACAATTTCCTTGCAAGTTAAGCATAGTACTGTATTATTTGTCAACACTGCCTTGCACCCTTCCCATGTCCTGGGGCCAGACTGGGCTGCTCAGTGGGGCAGAGCTGCTACTATGATGATGTGGCAGCAGGGGATGCAGCCCACACTGAGAGCTGAGCTGGGCCATATGTGGCTTGTAAGTTGAACATGTCTGATCTAAAACACACTAATCCTGGGTCAGACTGAAAAAGTTGATCTGATATATCTTTTGATTTGAGCTATATTTTGCAGTTCCAAGTGCTGTAGAATTTTTGATAGCCTGTCTGAAGTCTTAAATTTTGCTTTTTTTCCTATCTACAAAATAGTTGTTATTCAGTAGGTCAAACTGTCCCATTAATATCAAGAAGCTCACTTTGAACGTAGCATGGAGTGATGGGATGATAGTATAAGAACTTGGTTCTAAGAGATTAGTACAAATGTTTTCATTGT
>NW_018364856.1:0-2203 GCF_002078875.1 Numida meleagris | reverse complement strand
ACACACACTTACTCATTCATTCTCATTGTAGAGTGCTTACTGTCTTGAAGGGTGACATTGAGAATGGAGAGGAGAGTAGGAGAATAGACAGGAAAGTGATTGTTTTGCTCTAAGCTAAGTTTAATGCTGAGAATGTGTATTGAAAATGACAGTAGGAGAAAATATATACTTGTAATTCCAGCTGCAAGTTTCCTGACTGGTACATGTCAGTGCTTAGGGCTGGTAGGTGTCATTGACTTCAAGTATCCTATTTGTTGTGCTATCTGGAATTAATTAATTTGGATTTCAAATTTTGACCTTAGTTGACAGTGTTACTTCACTGTTTTTCTTCTTCACAGCAGAATATATTAGGTGGCCTACAGCTTCCTCACAAGGGAAGTGGAGGGGCAGGCTCTATTCTCTTCTCTCTCTGGTGATAGTGATAGGACCCAAGGGAATGGCATGGAGCTGTGTCAGGCAGAGGTCAAGTTCAGTGGTAGGAAAAGGTTCTTCACCAGAGGGTGGCTGAGTTTCTGCCCAAGGCACCAAGCCTATGGGAACTGAAGAAGCATTTGGACAATGGTCTCAGAAATATGGCTTGAATTGTAGGTAGTCCTGTGCAGAAACAGGAGTTGGTCTCAATGATCCTTGTGGATCCCTTCCAACTTGGGATATTCTATGATTCTGTGAAAGTGAAATGCCAAGTCCTGCACCTTTTGAGGAACAAACCTATGCACCTGTACATGCTAGAGGGTGACCATATGTAAGGAATTTTGCAGGAGGCCCTGAGTGGACAAGCACCTGAGCTGCAGTGTGCCCTTTTGTTACTACATGGGTGATAAAACTCTAGAAATGCCTAGGGTTGTTATGGGATCTGCATCCCTGGACATCTTCAAGACCTGACTGAACCCTGGGTAGAACAGGTAGAGCCCTGTTCTACCTGATCCTGATTTAGGCTAAGACATTGGACCTAGCCAGAGGCCAGATATTCTGTTATTCTCTAATTCAATGAATACACGTAATCTGGCACCTAAGAGCAATGTCTGAGCAAAATTGAGCAAATGGTGTTGGTTGAATCAGTAAATAAGGATACTAGAGGAAAAACTCTATTGAAAAGCGGTGAATGAACCACAGATGAATTTTAGAATTATATCAAGAGGATATTTGGGAGGAGAAACAAAAATGTGAACTTCACTACTGAAGGCTCTTATTCCAATGAAAGCAATGCCTGTACAAAACCAGGAGGATCTGTTTTACAGTTTAAAACACTCTGCATTGACTAGCATCTTCTAACTCAACTAACTAAGAGTGCTAACTAGAATCTCTGATTTTTACATGACAGGACGTTACTCTTCCAAATCAGATGGATTTTTTATTACAATTACTTTCAGTTTTGAGTGGTATAATTTGTCACCATATGATTTCATATTTCACAATTTTGGAAGATGCCTAATTGTAATTTTTCTACTTTAAAGGAAAAAAAGATAAAGGTCCAAGAACATGTGTGGACATAAGGCAATGACGTGACAGATTTCAATATCTCTAAGTAATTAGTTAAGTTACGCTTGTCACTTTCATTAAAAGCACCATTAGACAGACA
Organism: Numida meleagris; assembly: GCF_002078875.1. NCBI lineage: Eukaryota > Metazoa > Chordata > Aves > Galliformes > Numididae > Numida > Numida meleagris. The sequence continues at coordinate 624 of NW_018364856.1, read as the reverse complement.
GATGCAAAAGATGACTATGGTAAATGGTTTTTCAGGTAATTCTTGATAATGTTAAATATGGTTGTCATTTCAGTTGATCACTATGCATGTTTTCTTAAATATCTATCCATCTACTTGAGCTGCCTAGTCAGTAAATTGTGTGTGGAAAACATCAGGATAATTTAAAGAAAAGAATTTCCATAATTTAACTAGCTGCAGAATGTTTTCTTTGTTTCAGTGCAGTGGGATTTTCTCATTCTCTCCTGAGACTGATGAAAAAATCTATACTTCAGGCTTTCCTGTCTCCTTTGTTTCTTTGCATATTTCTTCCTATTTCAGGTTTCTTTGGGAAATCAAGCGTACAATCAATGTACTGAGCAGAAAATTGTAAATCTGTGCAAAGGACTGTATATTGCCTGCAGTCTCTGCACATGCTTGCCTTTCATTTTAGTGACAAAAGTGAACTGAAAGGTTGGTGGGACCACTGATGATAGTCATAGCATAAGACTGAATTAAACACACCTTCCTTTCTGTAGATGTATACATTTTATATTATTTTATTTTATATTATATTATACGCGTGTGTTATAGAGTTTTAATAGTAGATAGCTTAGGTAAGGGATAAGTTTAGGGATAAGATATTTG
>NW_018364855.1:13777-15190 GCF_002078875.1 Numida meleagris | reverse complement strand
GAGCAGCAGCCGTGCACCTGCCAGGACTGCGCCGGGTCCTGCCCGCCCCTGGCGGCGCCGCCGGGCCCCGCGGATCCGTTCCTCTTGGGTTCGGCCGACGGCGCCTTGGTGATCTGCGCTCTGCTCTTCGCTTTCTTCGCGCTCGTCTTCCTCACCGCCATCACCTGCGCCAGGCACGGCGGCAACCGCAGCGTCCCCATCACCGCCAGCACCGGCACCAAGCGCAGCTGCGCCTCGCGCCTGTCCTCCGGCAGCCACCGCCTCGGGGCCCGGCTCTTCCGCCGCTGGGGCACCGCGGTGGCCTCGCACCCCGTCCCGGTGCTGGTGGCGGCGGCGGTGGTGACGGCGGGGCTGGCGGCCGGGCTGCACCGGCTGGAGCTCACCACCGACCCCGTGGAGCTGTGGTCGGCGCCGGGCAGCCAAGCCCGCACCGAGAAGGCGTTCCACGACCGGCACTTCGGGCCCTTCATGCGCACGTGCCAGGTGATCGTGACGGCGCGGGGCGGCGAGGCCAGCCCGTACCGCTCGGTGCTGCTGGGCACCAAGAACTTCAGCGCGGTGCTGAGCGCCCCGGTGCTGCGGGCGCTGCTGGAGCTGCAGGAGGAGTTGGCCAACGTCAGCGCCTGGGTGGAGGAGGAGGAGCGGGCCGTGACGCTGCGGGACGTGTGCTACGCGCCCCTCAACCCCGGCAACGCCACCGCCGCCGACTGCTGCGTCAACAGCGTCACCCAGTACTTCCAGAACAACCGCACGCGCCTGGAGATGACGGCGACGCAGAGCGGGGACGGGGAGAGCGGCACCGCCGACTGGAGGGACCACCTGATGTACTGCGTCAAGTGCGTGGGGGGCGGGGGGGATGCTCGTTGGGTGTGGGGTGGGAGCTATGAGGAGATGGGTGGGTGGGTTGGGGTGATGGCCATTGGGTCTTGGGTGTGGGGTTGGAGATGTGGGGTGAGGGGTGGTTGGGTTAGGGTGGTGCCCATTGAGTGGGATCTATTGGGTGATGGGTTGTAGGGTTGGGGTGATGGCCATTGGGTGTTAGGTATGGGATGGGAGCTGTGGAAAGAGGGGTTGTAGAGTTGGGGTAGTGCTCATTGCGTGTTGGGTGTGGGATGGGAGCTATGGGGTGAGGGGTTGTAGAGTTGGGGTGATGGCTATTGGGTATGGGGTGATGGGTTGTAGGGTTGGGGTGGTGCCCATTGAGTGGGATCTATGGGGTGATGGGTTGTAGGGTTGTGGGGTGGGTATGGGGTGGGAGCTGTGGGGAGAAGGGTTGCTGGGTTGGGATGATGGCCATTGCGTGTTGGGTATGGGGTTGGAGCTATGGGGTGATGGGTTGTAGGGTGGGTATGGAGTGGGAGCTGTGGGAAGAGGGGTTGTTGGGTTGGGATGATGGCCATTGGGTGGGATCTA
>NW_018364855.1:8722-10616 GCF_002078875.1 Numida meleagris | reverse complement strand
GTGGTGCTGGGCGCGGTGGTGGCGGCCATGGGGTTCCTGGCGCTGCTGGGGCTGCCCTCGTCGCTCATCATCCTCGAGGTGGTTCCCTTCCTGGTGCTGGCCGTGGGCGCCGACAACATCTTCATCTTCGTGCAGGAGTTCCAGGTGCTCGGCGGGCGCCCGTGGGTGCTGGGCTCCCCTCGGGGTGGGGGGCATTGGGGTGCACCCCTTGGTGCCAGGGTCCCCGTGGAGTGGGTGAACGTTGGGTTCCTTTGGGTACTTGGGGGTCCCTATTGGGTTGGTGGGCACTGGGGTGCACCCTTGGGTGCCGGTGTCCCCTTGGGGTGGGTGGGCGTTGGGTCCTCTCGGGCATTGGGTGTCCTTGTGTGGTAGGAGGTGGGTGGGTGTTGGGTTCCTTCGGGTACTGGGGGTCCCCATGGGGTGGGGGGCATTGGGATGCTCCCTTGGATGCCAGGATCCCCTTGGGGTGGGTGAGCACTGGGTCCACTTGGGCACTGGGGGTCCCCATGGGGATGTAGGGCTGCGCGGTGCACCCTTGGGTGCTGGGATCCCCATGGGGTGGGCGGGCACTGGGGTGCAGCTTTGGGTGCCATGGACCCCTTGGGTTGGGTGGGCATGGGGTCTTCTTGGGTACTGAAGGTCTCCATGGGTTGGTGGGCACTGGGTTGCACCCTTGGGTGCCGGTGTCCCCTTGGGGTGGGCGGGCGTTGGGTCCTCCTGGGCACTGGGTGTCCCTGCGTGGCAGGAGGTGGGTGGACATTGGGTTCCTTTGGGTACTGGCGGTCCCCATGGGGTGGGTGGGCACTGGGCCCCTTTGAGGGCTGGGGTCCCCATGTGGGGCGTAGGGATGTGGAGTGCACCCTTGGGTGCCAGGGTCTAGTTGGGGTGGGTGGGCATTGGGGTGCACCCTTGGGTGCCGGGGCCCCCTTGGGGTGGGTGAGCACTGGGTCCATTTGGGCACTGGGGTCCCCATGGTACGTTGGGCTGTGATGGGCACCCTTGGGTGCCGGGGTCCCCGCAGTACACTTGGCCATGGGGTGCACCCTTGGGCACTGGGGTCACTTGGGGGTGGGGAGACTTCAGGCTCCTTTGGGCGCACTGGGGTCCCTGTGGGGTACTTCGCCCCTTGGGGGCACCCTTGGATGCTGGTGCCCCACGGCCCCCCTGAGCCCGCTCCCCCCGGCCCAGCAGCAGTCGGAGCGGGAGGAGGGCGAGACGCGGGAGCAGCACATCGGGCGGGTGCTGGCGCAGGTGGCACCCAGCATGATGCTGTGCAGCGTCTCCGAGGTCATCTGCTTCTGCCTGGGTGAGCGGCGGGCGCCCCTGTGGGTGCCCCAGTGGGTGCTCAATGGGTGCCCCAAATGGAGGCAATGGTGGGTGCCCCGAGGGATTGTCCAGTGGGTGCCCTATGGGTGCTCGTGTTGGGTGTCACGATGTGTGCCCCGATGGGTGCTCAATGGATGTCACAGTGGGTGTCTCAAAGGGTGCCCCCAATGGATGCAATGATGGGTGCCCCAATGGGTGCTCAATGGGTGCCCCAATGGGTGTCACGGTGGGTGTCATGATGGATGCCCCAGAAGGATGTCCCAATGGGTGCCCCAATGGGTGCTCAATGGGTGTCACAGTGGGTGTCATGATGGGTGCTCAATGGGTGCCCCAATGGGTGTCACGGTGGGTGTCGTGATGGATGCCCCAGAAGGATGTCCCAATGGGTGCCCCAATGGGTGCTCAATGGGTGTCACAGTGGGTGTCGTGATGGGCGCCCCAATGGGTGTCTTAAGGGTGTCCAACGGGTGTCATGATGGATATTCAATGGGTGCTCAATGGGTGCCCCATGGCTGTCCCGAAGGGTGCCCCAAATGGATGCAATGATGGGTATCCCAAGGGATTGTCC
>NW_018364855.1:3910-6323 GCF_002078875.1 Numida meleagris | reverse complement strand
GGGGCACCCAGTATGGGATATGGGGTGCCCAGTGCTCAGCGTAGGGTATGGGGCGCCCAGCACGGGCTATGGGGCACCCAGCACGGGCTATGGGTGCCATGATGTGGGGTCCCATCCCGCTCGCCCTAGGCCGGCCGCTACGACTGCTGCTGCTGCTGCGGGACGGGGCAGCGGGGCCACGCGGGACCGGGGCTGCGGCTGCTGCGCCCCTTCCTGCGCCGCTTCTACACCCCCGTCCTCCTGCACCGCTGCATCCGGCCCCTCGTGGTGAGCGGGGCTGGGGGTTTGGGGGCCTGGAGCCGGGGGATGTGGGGCTGTGGGGTGCGTGGATATGGGGTGGACGGTTGTGGCGTGTCTGGGTATGGGGCGTGCGGCCATGGGGTGTGTGGATATGGGGCTTGTGGACGTGGGGTGTGTGGATGTGGGGTGCGTGGCCACGGGGTGTATGGTTGTGGGGTATCGTGGGGTATATGGACATGGGGTGTGTGGCTACGGGGTGTCTGGATATGGGGCTCGTGGATATGGGGTGGGTGGATATGGGGTTCATGGCCATGGGGGGGTATGGTTACGGAGTACGTGGATAATGGGGTGTATGTCACGGGGTATATGGACACGGGGTGCGTGGTTGTGGGGCGTGTGGTTGTGGGGCACATGGCTATGGGGTGTGTGGTTATGGGGCACGTGGCTATGGGTCCGTGGCCATGGGGCACTGCCGCTGCTCCCCCAGGTGCTGCTGTTCCTCTTCTTCTCCTTCGCGGGGCTGTACCTGATGCTGCAGGTGGAGGTGGGGCTGGACCAGGAGCTCGCGATGCCCACGGTGCGGGGACGGGGACACGCGGGGACGGGGGCACGTTGGGATGGCACGTCCTCACCTGGGGGTCCCCGCTGTGGGTCCCATAGGGACCTGCGACCCTGTACCCCCATCTGGGGATGCCTGGGGACACCGTGTCCCCATTTGGGGGCAATTAGGGTCACCATGTTCTCATTTGGGGTCATCGTACCTCCGTCTGGGGACACCTGGGGCCACCATCCCCTGATCTGAGGACACCATTCCCAGACTTGGGGTCCCCATGCCCTCATTTGGGGCCACCGTCCCCCCATCTGGGGACACTCGGGTTCACCATGCCCCCATTTGGGGTACCTATATCCGCATTTGGGGGCATTTGGGGTCACTATGCCCCCAACTTAGGACACCCTCCCCCCATTTGGGGTCATTGTATCTGCATTTGGGGGCATTTGGGGTCACCATGCCCCAACTTGAGGACACCATCCCCCCATTTGGGGTCACTGTATCCCCCTCTGGGGCTACCTGGGGCCACCATTCCCCCATGTGGGGGAAATTGGGGTCCCCATCCCCCAACTTGGGGCCACCATGCCCTCATTAGGGGACACTTGGGGCCACCATGCCCCCGCTTGAGGACACCATCCCCCCACTTGGGGTCTCCATGCCCCCATTTGAGGACACCATCCCCCCACTTGGGGTCCCCATGCTCTCATTTGGGAACACTTGGGGTCTCCGTGCCCCTGTCTGGGGACAACTGGGGTCACCCTCCCCCCATGTGGGGTCACTATATCCACATTTGGGGGCATCTGGGGACACCATCCCCCCCATTTGGGGACACTTGGGGCCACCATCCCCCCACTCAGGGTCTCCATGCCCCCGTCTGGAGCTGCCCTCCCATCTAGGGGCATTTGGGGTCCCCATCCCCCAACTTGAGGACACCATCCCCCCATTTGGGGTCACTGTATCCCCATTTGGGGCTACTTGGGGCCACCATCCCCCCATGTGGGAGGCAACTGGGGTCCCGGTCCCCCCGAATGGGGACACTTGGGGCCGCCATGCCCCCACTTGAGGACACCATGCCCCCACTTGGTGTCCCCATGCCCTCATTTGGGGACACTTGGGGTCTCCGTGCCCCCATTTGAGGACACCATCCCCCAGTTTGGGGTCCCCTGGGGTCCCGTCCCCCCGCACGCTCCTGACGCCGTGCGGTGCCGTCCCGCAGGACTCGTACATGCTGCCGTTCTTCTCGGACATGGTGCGCTTCCTGCAGGTGGGCGTCCCCACCTACTTCGTCACCACCGGGGGCTACAACTTCTCCAGCCCCGAGGGCACCAACGGGATCTGCTCCAGCGCCGGCTGCGACAACGACTCGCTGACGCAGACCATCCAGCGCGCCACGCAGTTCCCCAACGTGTGAGCGCGCCGTGGGGCTGAGGGACGCGTCGCCCCATAGCTGGCCCCACGCCGACCCCCGCCCCGGTCCCGCTCTCCACCCCAGGTCCTACCTGGCCATCCCCGCCACCTCCTGGGTGGACGATTTCCTGGATTGGCTCAACCCCACCGGGCGCTGCTGCCGCATCCACCGCTATGGGGAGCTCAGCGGGCAGTTCTGCCCCTCCACCAGCAGTG
>NW_018364855.1:0-1215 GCF_002078875.1 Numida meleagris | reverse complement strand
CATGCCCAGTTTAGGGTCACGGTGCCCAGTTTGGGGTCAGGGTGCTCAGTTGGGGTGCCCAGTTTGGGGTCACCATGGCTGAGTGTCCCATGCCCAGTTTGGGGTCCAGGTGCCCAATTTGGGGTCACTGTGGGTGTCCCATGCCCAGTTTGGGGTCAGGATGCCCAGCCTGGCTGCCCAGTTGGGATGCCCAGTTGCTTGGCCCCAGTGCCGTACTGGTGTCACTCAGTGCCTGGTGTGGGACTGGGCTGTGTGGGCACCCTTGGGGTGAGCACGGGTGCCCTATGGGGTGCCCGTGTGTTCCCTATGGGGTGCTCTATAGGGTGCCCTATGGGCTGCCCTGCAGGTTACCTGTGGAGTTCTCTATGGGGTGCCTTGTAGGGTGCCCTATGGGGTACCCTGTGTGTTCCCTATAGGATGCCCTATGGGGTACCCTGTATGTTCCCTATGGGGTGCCCTATGTGTTCCCTGTGTACTGCCCTATGGGATGCCCTGTGTGTCCCCTATGGGGTTCCCTATGGGGTGCCCTATAGAGTGTCCTATAGAATGCCCTATGAAGTACCCCGTATTTTCCCTATGGGGTTCCCTGTGGGTTCTCTATGGGGTTCCCGTGTGCTCTCTATGGGGTTCCCAATATGTTCCTTATGGAGTGCCCTATATTGTGTCCTATAGAATCCCCTATAGGGTACCTTGTATTTTCCCTATGGGGTTCCCTATGGGCTTTCCTATGAGCTTCCCTATGGGGTTCTCTATGGGGTTCCCTGTGGGTTCTCTATGAGGTTCCCTATGGGGTTCCCTATGGGGTCCCCAATATGTTCCTTATGGAGTGCCCTATATTGTGTCATATAGAACGCCCTATAGGGTACCTTGTATTTTCCCTATGAGGTTACCTACGGGGTTCCCTATGGGATGCCCTGTGGGGTTCCCAGTGTGGTCCCTATGGGGCTCCCCGTGGGGTTCGCAGTGGGGTGGCAGCGCGGTGTCCCCGCAGGGTGACGTACGTGTACTACGAGCAGTACCTGACGGTGGTGGCCGAGGGGCTGCTGACCGTGGCCATGTGCCTGGCGCCCACCTTCCTCGTGTCCTTTGTGCTGCTGGGCATGGACCTGCGCTCCAGCGCCGCCACCGTCATCACCATCGCCATGATCCTGCTGGACACCGTGGGGCTCATGACGCTGTGGGGCATCCCCTACAACGCCGTGGCCCTCATCAACC
>NW_018364854.1:25291-26299 GCF_002078875.1 Numida meleagris | reverse complement strand
TGGGTCTCTATGTCACCCTATGGGTCTCTGGGTCACCCCATGGGTCCCTGTGTCACCCTATGTGTCCCTATGTCACTCCTATGGGTCCCTGTGTCACCTCTATGGGTCCCTCTGTCACCCCTATGGGTCCCTGTGTCACCCTAAGGGTCTCTATGTCACCCTGTGGGTCACTGTGTCATGCCTGTGGGTCTCTATGTCACCTTATGGGTCCCTGTGTCACCCTATGGGTCCCCGTGTCACCCCTATGGGTCACTGTGTCCCTTTTTATGAGTCTCTATGTCACCCTATGGGTCCCTGCATCACCCTATGGGTCCCTGGGTCACCCTATGGGTCTCTATGTCACCCCTATGGGTCTCTATGTCACCCTATGGGTCATTGTGTGCCTCCCATGGGCCCCTATGTCACCCTATGGGTCCCTGGGTCACCCTATGGGTCTCTATGTCACCCTATGGGTCCCTATGTCACCCCTATGGGTCTCTGTGTCACCTCTGTGGGTCCCTATGTCACCTCTATGGGTCCCTGTGTCGCCCTATGGGTTGCTGTGTCACCCCTATGGGTCTCTACGTCACCCTATGGGTCCCTGTGTCACCCCTATGGGTCACTGTGTCACTTTTTATGGGTCCCTATGTCACCCTATGGGTCCCTGTGTCACCCTATGGGTCTCTATGTCACCCTATGGGTCCCTGGCTCACTCCCATGGGTCCCTGTGTCACCCTATGGATCCCTGTGTCACCCTGTGGGTCTCTATGTCACCCTATGGGTCACTGTGTCACCCTATGGGTCCCTGGGTTACCCCTATGAGTCCCTGTGTCACCCCTATGGGTCTCTACGTCACCCTATGGGTTCCTGTGTCACCCTATGGGTCTCTATGTCAGCCTATGGGTCCCTGGGTCACCCTATGGGTCCCTGTGTCACCCCTATGGGTCAGTGTGTCGCTTTTTGTGGGTCTCTGTGTCACCCTCTGGGTGGCTGTGTCACCCATGGGTCCCCGTGTCACCCCTATGGGTC
>NW_018364854.1:21649-22940 GCF_002078875.1 Numida meleagris | reverse complement strand
CCCAAAAACCGTCTCACCCCCGTGGGTCGCTGTGTCCACCCCGTGGGTCCCTGGGTCGTGCCTGTGGGTCTCTATGTCATGCCTATGGGTCCCTGGGTCAACCCCCACCCCCACCCCCCCCGTTGGGTCACTGTGTCACCCCCGTGGGTCGCTGTGTCCGCCCTATGGGTCCCTGGGGCACCCCCGTGGGTCGCTGTGTCCCACCCATGGGTCCCTGGGTCACCCCTATGGGTCTCTATGTCACCCTATGGGTCCCTGGGTCACCCTATGGGTCACTGTGTCATGTCTGTGGGTCTCTATGTCACCCCGTGGGTCTCTATGTCGCCCTATGGGTCATTGTGTGCCTCCCATGGGTCCCTGTGTCACCCTATGGGTCCCTGGCTCACTCCCATGGGTCCCTGTGTCACCCTATGGATCCCTGTGTCACCCTGTGGGTCTCTACGTCACCCTATGGGTTCCTGTGTCACCCTATGGGTCTCTATGTCACCCTATGGGTCCCTGGGTCACCCTATGGGTCTCTATGTCACCCTATGGGTCCCTGGGTCACCCCGTGGGTCCTTGTGTGCCTCCCATGGGTCCCTATGTCACCCCTATGGGTCCCTGTGTGACCCTATGGGTCATTGTGTCATCCCTGTGGGTCCCTGGGTCACCCTATGGGTCCCTGTGTCACCCTATGGGTCCCTGGGTCACCCTATGGATCCCTGTGTCACCCTGTGGGTCTCTATGTCACCCTATGGGTCACTGTGTCACCCTGTGGGTCCCTGTGTCACCCCTATGGGTCTCTACGTCACCCTATGGGTTTCTGTGTCACCCTATGGGTCTCTATGTCACCCTATGGGTCCCTGGGTCACCCTATGGGTCCCTGGGTCACCTCTATGGGTCAGTGTGTCGCTTTTTGTGGGTCTCTGTGTCACCCTCTGGGTGGCTGTGTCACCCATGGGTCCCCGTGTCACCCCTATGGGTCTCTACGTCACCCTGTGGGTCCCTGTGTCACCCCTATGGGTCTCTACGTCACCCTATGGGTCCCTGTGTCACCCCTATGGGTCCCTGGGTCACCCTATGGGTCACTGGGTCATGCCTGTGGGTCCCTGGGTCACCCCTATGGGTCCCTATGTCATCTCTATGGGTCCCTACATCACCCTATGGGTCCCTGTGTCACCCTATGGGTCCCTGGGTCACCCTATGGGTCCCTGGGTCACCCTGTGGGTCACTGGGTCATGCCTGTGGGTCTCTATGTCACCCTGTGGGTCCCTGGGTCACCCTATGGGTCCCTGGGTCACCCTATGGGTCA
>NW_018364854.1:13850-17449 GCF_002078875.1 Numida meleagris | reverse complement strand
GGAGCGGTGGGGTGGGGGCCGTGGGGCACGGCGGCGTGTGGGTCTGACGGTGGGGGTCCCCCCCCAGCCCCCCACCCCCTCGCGGCCGCGCCGGGGTCCCCCCTTCCCCGCTCCATCCCCCGTTTTAGAGCCGTTCCCATCCTCCGTTGCCATGGGAACCACGCGGTTGCCAGGGCGGAGCCTCGAGCGCCCACGCACCCCGAGCACCCCCGGAACCGTGGGCGGCTCCAATGGGGCCCGGGGATGAGGCCCAGCCCCACGGCTCAGCGCCCCACGGCCGCGGGCCCCAGACCCACAGCGTCGCCCCCAGCCCCACTGCATCGGCCCTAAATCCATTGCATCGTCCCTAAATCCGCTGCATCGTCCCCAGCCCCACTGCATCGGCCCTAAACTCATGGCATCGTCCCCAGCCCCACTGCATCGCCCCCAGCCCCACTGCATCGCCCCCAGCCCCACTGCATTGCCCTCTGCCCCACTGGGCTTCCCCCAGCCCCACTGCGTTGACCCCAACCCATTGCATTGCCCTCAGCCCCGATCCCAACCCCACTGCATTGGGGGGCAGCCCATTGCCCCCAACCCCACTGCATTGATCCCAGCCCCACTGCATCGCCCTCAGCCCCACTGCATCACCCTCAGCCCCACTGCATTACCCCCAACCCCACTGCATTGACCCCACCCCACTGCATTGCCCCAACCCAATGTACTGACCCCGACCCCATTATATTGCCCCCCAACCCCAACCCATTACATTGACCCCGACCCCAGTGCATTGACCCCAACCCACTGCAGTGACCCCAACCCATTACGTTGACCCCAACCCCATTATATTGCCCCCAGCCCCGTTACATTACCCCGGCCCCATTACATTGACCCAACCCACCACAGTGACCCCAACCCATTACATTGCCCCCAACCCAACACATTGACCCCAAACCATTTCATTGACCCCAACCCAATTGCACTGACCCCAACCCAATGCATTGACCCCAAACCATTACATTGACCCCAACCCAACGCATTGACCCCAACCCACTGACCCCAACCCATTACATTGACCCCAACCCACTGCAATGACCCCAACCCACCCCACTGACCCCAACCCAACGCATTGACCCCAACCCATTACATTGCCCCCAACCCACTGCAATGACCCCAACCCATTACGTTGACGCCAACCCCATTGCATTGACCCCAACCCATTTCAATGACCCCAACCCACCCCACTGACCCCAACCCATTGCACTGACCTCAACCCATTACATTGCCCCCAACCCATTGCACTGACCCCAACCCATTGCACTGACCCCAACCCATTGTAATGACCCCAACCCAACACGCTGACCCCAACCCATTACATTGCCCCCAACCCACTGCAATGACCCCAACCCACTGCAATGAGCTCAACCCACCCCACTGACCCCAACCCAACGTGTTGACCCCAACCCACTGCAATGACCCCAACCCATTGCCCCCAACCCACTGCAATGAGCTCAACCCACCCCACTGACCCCAACCCAATGCGTTGACCCCAACCCACCCCACTGACCCCAAACCATTGCCCCCAAACCATTGCAATGACCCCAACCCAACGCATTGACCCCAACCCAACACACTGACCCCAACACATTCCATTGCCCCCAACCCACTGCAATGACCCCAACCCACCCCACTAACCCCAACCCNCAACCCCAACCCATTACATTGACCCCGACCCCATTGCATTGCCCCCCAACCCCAACCCATTACATTGACCCCGACCCCATTATATTGCCCCCCAACCCCAACCCATTACATTGACCCCGACCCCATTATATTGCCCCCCAACCCCAACCCATTACATTGACCCCGACCCCATTGCATTGCCCCCCAACCCCAACCCATTACATTGACCCCGACCCCATTGCATTGCCCCCCAACCCCAACCCATTACATTGACCCTGACCCCATTATATTGCCCCCAGCCCCGTTACATTACCCCGGCCCCATTACATTGACCCAACCCACCACAGTGACCCCAACCAACTGCAATGACCCCAACCCATTGCACTGACCCCAAATCATTTCATTGACCCCAACCCAACGCCTTGACCCCAACCCATTTCATTGACCCCAACCCACTGCAATGACCCCAACCCACCCTACTGACCCCAACCCAAAGCGTTGACCCCAACCCATTGCATTAACACCAACCCATTGCAATGACCCCAACCCAACACGCTGACCCCAAACTATTACATTGCCCCCAATCCAACGCATTGCCCCCAACCCCATTACATTGCCCCCAACCCAATGCGTTGACCCCAATCCGTTACATTGCCCCCAACCCACTGCAATGACCCCAACCCCATTGCACTGACCCCAACCCATTGCAATGACCCCAACCCATTTCATTGACCCCAACCCTCTGCAATGACCCCAACCCACCCCACTGACCCCAACCCGACGCATTGACCCCAAGCCATTACATTGCCCCCAACCCAACGCGTTGACCCCAACCCACCCCACTGACCCCATTACATTGCCCCCAACCCACTGACCCCAATCCAACGCATTGACCCCAACCCATTACATTGCCCCCAACCCAACGCGTTGACCCCAACCCATGACATTGACCCCAACCCATTGCATTGACACCAACCCATTGCAATGACCCCAACCCATGACATTGACCCCAACCCATGACATTGCCCCCAACCCACTGCAATGACCCCAACCCATTACATTGACCCCAACCCAACGCGTTGACCCCAACCCGACGCATTGCCCCCAACCCATTACATTGACCCCAACCCACTGCAATGACCCCAACCCATTGCATTGACCCCAACCCATTACACTGACCCCAACCCAACGCGTTGACCCCAACCCATTACATTGCCCCCAACCCAACGTGTTGACCCCAACCCATTACATTGCCCCCAACCCAACGTGTTGACCCCAACCCACTGCAATGACCCCAACCCAACGCCTTGACCTCAACCCATTTCACTGACCCCAACCCAACGCGTTGACCCCAACCCATTACATTGCCCCCAACCCAACGCGTTGACCCCAACCCACTGCAATGACCCCAACCCATTGCAATGACCCCAACCCATTTCATTGACCCCAACCCACTGCAATGACCCCAACCCACCCCACTGACCCCAACCCATTGCACTGACCCCAACCCATTGCAATGACCCCAACCCAACACGCTGACCCCAACCCAACGTGTTGACCCCAACCCATTACACTGACCCCAACCCAACGCGTTGACCCCAACCCATTACATTGCCCCCAACCCACTGCAATGACCCCAACCCACTGCAATGAGCTCAACCCACCCCACTGACCCCAACCCAACGTGTTGACCCCAACCCACTGCAATGACCCCAACCCATTGCCCCCAACCCACTGCAATGAGCTCAACCCACCCCACTGACCCCAACCCAATGCGTTGACCCCAACCCACCCCACTGACCCCAAACCATTGCCCCCAAACCATTGCAATGACCCCAACCCAACGCATTGACCCCAACCCAACACACTGACCCCAACACATTCCATTGCCCCCAACCCACTGCAATGACCCCAACCCACCCCACTAACCCCAACCC
>NW_018364854.1:5927-7685 GCF_002078875.1 Numida meleagris | reverse complement strand
TGCTGCTGGCCAAGCCCTGCGCCCCGGAGCCGGCGTCGGAAGCCAACGGCACGTGCCAGGGCTCCAACCGCTGCCAACCCGGCGTGCTGCTGCCCGTCTGGCAACCCGACGACCCGTCCTTCGGCGACAAGGCGGCGCGCGCCGTCGTCTACTTCGTGGCCATGATGTACATGTTCCTGGGCGTCTCCATCATCGCCGACCGCTTCATGGCTTCCATCGAGGTCATCACCTCCAAGGAGAAGGAGATCACCATCACCAAGGCCAACGGCGAGACCAGCATCGGCACGGTGCGCATCTGGAACGAGACGGTCTCCAACCTGACGCTGATGGCGCTGGGCTCGTCGGCGCCCGAGATCCTGCTCTCGGTGATCGAGGTGTGCGGCCACAACTTCCAGGCGGGCGAGCTGGGGCCCGGCACCATCGTGGGCAGCGCCGCCTTCAACATGTTCGTGGTCATCGCCGTCTGCGTCTACGTCATCCCCAGCGGCGAGAGCCGTCGCATCAAGCACCTGCGCGTCTTCTTCGTCACGGCCGCCTGGAGCATCTTCGCCTACATCTGGCTCTACCTGATCCTGGCCGTCATCTCGCCCGGCGTGGTGCAGGTGTGGGAAGCTCTGCTCACCCTCGTCTTCTTCCCGGTCTGCGTGGTCTTCGCTTGGGCGGCTGACAAGAGGCTGCTCTTCTACAAGTACGTCTACAAGCACTACCGCGCCGACCCGCGCAGCGGCATCATCATCGGCACCGAGGCCGAGCTCCCCAAGGGCATCGAGCTGGACGGCGGCTTCCAGCCCCCCGAGCGCCGCGAGGCCGAAGGCTCCGCCATCACCGCCGGCACCGCCGGCACCGGCGCCGTCACCGCCTCGCCCGCCCTCCCCGCCAGCGCCGAGGAGAAGGAGCTGGACGAGAGCCGGCGCGAGGTGATCCAGATCCTGAAGGACCTGAAGCAGAAGTACCCGGAGCGCGAGCTGGAGCAGCTGGTGGACATGGCCAACTACTACGCCCTCCTGCACCAGCAGAAGAGCCGGGCCTTCTACCGCATCCAGGCCACGCGCATGATGACGGGCGCCGGCAACGTCCTCAAGAAGCACGTGGCCGAGTTCTCCAAGCGCTCGTCGGCGCTGCTGGAGGTGCCGTCGGACGCCGAGGAGGAGGCGTGCAGCCGCATCTTCTTCGAGCCCTGCCTCTACCACTGCCTGGAGAACTGCGGCGCGGTGACGCTGTCGGTGGCGTGCCAGCACGGCGCCGAGCTCAACCACACTTTCTACGTGGACTACAAGACGGAGGACGGCTCGGCCAAGGCGGGCTCGGACTACGAGTACAGCGAGGGGACGCTCATCTTCAAGCCGGGCGAGACGCAGAAGGAGCTGAAGATCGGCATCATCGACGACGACATCTTCGAGGAGGACGAGCACTTCTTCGTGCGCCTGCTCAACCTGCGCGTGGGCGACGCCGAGGGGATGTTCGAGGCCGACTCGGCCGAGCACCCCAAGGGTCGCTTGGTGGCCCCGCTGGTGGCCACCGTCACCATCCTGGACGACGACCACGCCGGCATCTTCTCCTTCCAGGAGCGCCTGCTGCACGTCAGCGAGTGCCAGGGCGCGGTGGAGGTGACGGTGGTGCGCAGCTCGGGCGCCCGAGGCACCGTCCTGCTGCCGTACCGCACCGTGGAGGGCACGGCGCGCGGCGGCGGCGTGGATTACGAGGACGCCTGCGGGGAGCTGGAGTTCCGCAACGATGAGACGGCGTGAGGGAGGGCGC
>NW_018364854.1:3467-4513 GCF_002078875.1 Numida meleagris | reverse complement strand
TGTCCCCTCTGCAGCCCTTCTGTTGAGCCAAGGTAGGAGCCTTCCTCCCTCCTCTGCCTCCTCCTCCTCCTCCTCCTCGTCCTTGGCTGGATGAGGCCCAGAGGAGGGCGGGTGCTGTGTGTTGTGTCACCTCCATGTCTGGTGTCACCTCCAAGTCCAATGTCACCTCCACGTCGGTGTCACCTCCACATCCGATGTCACCTCCACGTCCAGTGTCACCTCCATGTCGGTGTCACCTCCACATCCAGTGTCACCTCCATGTCTGGTGTCATCTCCAAGTCCAATGTCACCTCCACGTCGGTGTCACCTCCACATCCAATGTCACCTCCAAGTCTGGTGTCACCTCCACATCTGATGTCACCTCCATGTCCGGTGTCACCTCCACCTCTGGTGTCACCTCCATGTCCAGTGTCACCTCCAAGTCCAATGTCACCTCCACGTCGGTGTCACCTCCACATCCAGTGTCACCTCCACGTCGGTGTCACCTCCAAGTCTGGTGTCACCTCCACATCGGTGTCACCTCCATGTCCAGTGTCACCTCCAAGTCCAGTGTCACCTCCACATCCGGTGTCACCTGCAAGTCCGGTGTCACCTCCATGTGCGGTGTCACCTCCATGTCCAGTGTCACCTCCATGTCCGGTGTCACCTCCACATCCGATGCCACTTGTCCCCACGTCTCCCGGTGCCATGAGCTGTGTGTGCGCTCTGCCCCACGCCTCTGCCACGTCCCCATGTCTCCACGTCCCCACGTCCCCGTGCCGTGTCCCCATGTCCCCATGTCCCCACGTCCCCACGTCCCCACGTCCCCACGCCGCATCCCGCAGCCGACGGGGACCGGGCACTGTCGGCGGAGGAGGAGGAGGCGCGACGCATCGCCGAGATGGGGAAACCCGTCCTGGGGGAGAACTGCCGCCTGGAGGTCGTCATCGAGGAGAGCTACGACTTCAAGGCACGGGGACAGCGGGGACAAGCACGGGGACAAGCACGGGGACAACAGAGGGGGCGTGGGGACGTGGGGACACGGGGGAAATGGGGACGTCATGGGG
>NW_018364854.1:0-1065 GCF_002078875.1 Numida meleagris | reverse complement strand
ACGCACTCCTGGAGGGAGCAGTTCCTCGAGGCCATCACCGTCAGCGCCGGTGCGTCACCGCGTCACCTCACACCCCGCCATGGGGGGACACACAATGTGGGGACACCCCAACGTGGGGACAACCCAATGTGGGGACACCCAACCATGGGGACACCCCAACATGGGGACACCCCAACGTGGGGACACCCAACCATGGGACACCAAATATAGGGACACATCACCATTGGGACACCCAACATGGGGACACTCAGCATGGGGACATCCCAACGTGGGGACACCCCAACGTGGGGACACCCCAACCATGGGGACACCCCAACCATGGGGACACTCAACCATGGGGACACCCCAACATGGGGACACCCAACGTGGGGACACCCAACCATGGGACACCCAAGATGGGGACACTCAACATGGGGACACCCAACATGGGGACACCCCAACCATGGGGACACCCAACCATGGGGACACCCCAATATGGGGACACCCAACATGGGGACACTCAACATGGGGACACATCACCATGGGGACACTCCAACGTGGGGACACCCAACGTGGGGACACCCAACCATGGGACACCAAATATAGGGACACATCACCATTGGGACACCCAACATGGGGACACTCAACATGGGGACACCCAACGTGGGGACGCCCAACATGGGGACACCCAACCATGGGGACACCCCAATATGGGGACACCCTACTATGGGGACACCCAACCATGGGGACACCCCAGTATGGGGACACCCCAATATGGGGGCACATCACCATGGGGACACCCCAACGTGGGGACACCCAACATGGGGACACTCAACATGGGGACACCACAATATGGGGACACCCAACATGGGGACACCCCAACGTGGGGACACCCAACCATGGGGACACCCAACGTGGGGACACCCAACATGGGGACACCCAACATGGGGACACATCACCATGGGGACACCCCAACATGGGGACACCCGACATGGGGACAGCCAACCATGGGGACACTCAACCATGGGGACACCCCAATATGGGGACACCCCAACATGGGGACACCCAACCATGGGGACACCCAAC
>NW_018364853.1:14689-15904 GCF_002078875.1 Numida meleagris | reverse complement strand
CGGCGCTGTCCTGAGCCGCGCAGCTCCAGGGGGAGGTCTTTGTCCACGCCATTCCCAACACAGCATCGCAGCGCTCCAAGGGCAGCGCCTTGCAGCGAGGTGGGGCCTGAGCTGTGGGGGAAAGTGCTCCAACCAACAGGCTCCAGTCAGACGTGGCTTTGTTCACAGGAATTCATGCTGCGGTACCAGGGCCCGGCAAACTGCTGGATTGGGCTGCACAGGGAAGAAGGGGACGAGCACTGGACATGGCCCGATGGCAGCGCCTTCACCAACTGGTCAGTCTGTGCGTCCGTCTGTCTGGGTGGGATCTGTTCCAGGGTCTGTTTGGGATGGGTTTGGGATTGGGTTTTCCCATTCTCCTGCCTCTTGTGCTCAGGTTCCAGGTGCGAGGCGGAGGCCGATGTGCGTACCTGAACGGGGACAGGATCAGCTCAGCCCTGTGCCACACGGAGAAGTACTGGGTGTGCAGCAGAGCCGACAGCTACGTGCTCTGGAGGAAGGAGATAGATCCACAGTGACAGATCCCATCTGCAGCGAGCTCGTCCCAATGCTGCTGGGCACTGCCGTGCCATCGGTGAAACCTGCAATCTGCCTCTTCCCAGCACTCCTGCACTTGTCTCTGCATGGAACCACGCAGCAAGTCCTGCAGTGCTCTCAGCAAAATGATGAATTGTGGAATGCCAGAATGGCCTGGCCTGGAAGGGTCCTTTAAGATCACAGTGACATGGACTGCTTGCCTTGGAGGGCTCCTTAACGATCGCATCATCGTGGAATGGTTGCCTTGGAAGGGTCAGGATCACTCTCCCCAAGCCCTTATCAAGCACCTGCAACAACGCACCCAGCAGTGTGAGCACAGCACGCGGCAGCGCTCCATCCCATGTGTGTTGCACACCTAAAGGCCCTGACTGAAGAATGCTCCTGCCATGGAACAAACTATTCTGGCACTTGGAAGGGAAATGAGAGTTGTGCCTGGAGCTGCAAGGATCTTGTTTTGTAGAGAGACCCAACATTGGTAGTTGATCTTGCTTTGCAAGCGAGTATTCTGCTTGGGCTCTGTATCACACACTGGCCATGTGGGTCCAGCGTGCAATGGAACAAACCCTGCAGAGCCCGGGGAGAATCCAAGCAGGAGAGAGGCTGCGGTGGGAGAGAGGCCGAGTGCCCCTTGAAGCAGGGGCCGCCCTGCTGGCACTGCCCAGCGCATCCACCGCCGCC
>NW_018364853.1:8765-11873 GCF_002078875.1 Numida meleagris | reverse complement strand
GCAGGCCCTGGTTTCTCTGATGTTGGATAACCCTGCTGTTCTGCTGAGGGTCTCTTATCCAAACAGAACAGCCTTACAACACGCTTTCCAGCCCATAATGCTATACCCACACTATTCGCAACATTTAAAAACTATTGCAGTTTTGCAAGTGAGAATTAATCATATAATTCAACAACTATATTTCTGAAATATGCTACTAAAATATATGGTATTTCTGCTTTTTCACATCAGCTATTTCTAAGGACAAGTTACAGAATACACTGTGCTCTACTTCTTCAGATCACATCCAGCCCGGCCTTGAACACCTCCAGGGACGGGGCATCCACAGCCTCTCTGGGCAGCCTGTGCCAGCACCTCACCGCTCTCTCGGTAAAGAACTTCCCCCGATATCCAACGTAAATCTTCCCTCCTTCAACTCAAAACCATTTCCCCTTGTCCTGCCATTGCCTGCCCTTGTAAAGAGTTGACTCCCCTCCTGTTTGTAGGCTCCCTTCAGGTCCTGGAAGGCTGCAACGAGGTCACCCCGCAGCCTTCTGTTCTCCGGGCTGAGTTAAAAAGTCCATGGTGTGGTTCCCTGGGCTGTCAATAATTCTGCGTCATGGTTCTATGTTAAGAGGGAGGTATAAAACTGTGCGCACATCACAAAACATTTCCCTTTTTACTTTCTGCTTCGTCTGCAGTGCGTGCTCCCTCGCACTCTCACCTTCAGCTTTCGAGTAAGGCCTTTGTTTTTGGACAGTCTCTCATTTATTAGATTCAATTCCAGTTATATTGTATCAGAGTGTGTTAGCTTGCATTCTGATATTATATTTAGTAAATTAACTTTCCTCCTCAGGTCGCTGCGGCTGTTTGGTTTTTAGTCCCATCTCCCTTGGCCATCCTAGCGAGGACCTCACGTGGATCGACTGCAACGAAGGATCCTGGCAGAGAGGTAAACAGAACCGGCCCCAACCCGCGCCTCCACCCACCCCGGTCCGCCCGCTGCCCGCTCCCCCTACCCCCTCCCTCCCCAACGCGCCACGCGTGCAGCAGCCGGGGTTTTATCTCCGCGAGTTCAACCGGTCGCGGTGGGGCCGGGGCCGGGAGTTCGGCGGCCAAACGCCGTCTGTGAGCGGCAGCCGCTGGGGAGTGCCGCAAACCGTGCCCTCAAACGGCGTGCTGGGCGGATAGCGCGGGGCACGGAGGGGGGCAGGGAGGGTCCTCTCCCTTCCTCTCCCCGTGCGGGCACCCCGGGGGGCAACCCGAGGGCTGAGGCGGCGGTCCGGGCTGCTGAGTGCAGGGAGCTCCGGGATCCGGAGGTCCTCCCCGGCCCCGAGGGACGAGGGGGCCGTCACGGCCGCGGCTGCGCCCTGCTCGAGGAGCTGCTGGAGCGGACGGGCTGCAGCGAGAGATCGGAGCCCGAGGGGTTCCCGGGCATCTCGGAGGGAGACGGACAGGAGGAGGACGAGAGAACCCGCAGCGACNGAAACGCTGGTCAGTTGCTTATTTACCACACAAAATCGTACATGTACATAAGGTGGGTTGAGCTTCCTTAAACAGTTGCAGTCATTTTGGGGAAATCATAAGACATCCAGCTCTGTATGCATGAGTGCAGCCCTCTGGTGCTCGTGGGCAGTGTTGGAAATATCCAAATAACTGATCAGGACGTTCTCTCTGATCAAAGCAGATTGTTTTTGCACTTGCAATGGTGGGAGTCCTGCGAGCAGGAGCACCTACAGAGACAGTGTTCCATCTTTTATGCCCTATTACCGATGCTGAACTTTTCCTCCCCTGGTTCCTCACTGGCTGAGTTCTTCACAAATCTTCCTGACACTCAGTTAAACATATGCAAACATAACGTTGCTAACTATACTTGCATATTGCTAATTATTTAACCTCTCACATTTGCTTCCATTATTTCTGGACATCTGCTCGTCCTTGGATAGAGATGAGTGTGGAAGGAGGACAGAGGGAGCATCCCGATGCCGGCCTGCTGCATCCCAACCTGTACACACAGTGAGGCAGTTTGGCCTTGTGTGCAGGCCCTGGCTTCTCTGATGTGTGACGAGTCTGCTGTTCTGCTGCAGAGGGTCTCTTATCCAAGCAGAACAGCCCTACAGCACGCTTTCCAGCCCATAATATTATTCCCATCCTATTCACAACTATTACAGTTTTGCAAGTGAGAATTAATCACATTATTCAACAATTCTATTTCTAAAATATACTACTAAAATAGTTATTTCTCCTTTTTCACACTAGCTGTTTCTAAGGGCAAGTCACAAAACACGTTGTGCTCTACTTCTTCAGATCAATTCCCCAGTTGCGATATCTAATGCAGAAACAACATTCCCTTCCTACAGCCAGGAGTTTTCTCTCGCTCTTCCTCGCCAAGGATTCCTGGTGTACGTCTCACCCTACTAAATCACTCACCGCAAACACAGTTCTAACCAGCCAGGTTCCTGTTCTTTGTTTCAAAATATCCATGCACCGGGGCTCCCTCCATGGTTCAGGGGCTCTGTCTTGTAGGACAGGGATTTGTATCCTGGCCACACAGCTGTACGGGAGTTACATATGAAGATCCTGGCTGCTGCAGGCTCTAGGGGAAGAGCGAGGTTGGTGCGCTGGCCAAAGTGTTCTGTGCAGCGGGTCTAGCCACAGTTTTGGGGTCGTTCCGTTCCCCTCTCTGCCAGGATCCCTGGTTGCAGTCGATCCGCGCGAGCTCCTTGCTCACAGGAGCGCTCCGCCGGCACCGCTGTGCCCTCAGCCCGACCCTTCTCTGCCCTTCTCCCCGCACAGCCCAACACCTCTACGCTGCCACGGGGGAAGGAGATCGACTGAGCCCTTCTGTGCACCGAGAGGCGATGATGCGCAAAGGAGATGAAGAAAAGCAGTCTCAGTGCGGTAATGCTGGGAAGCAGCGGGAAAGGGCTGAGGGGGGAGAAAAGAGCCCGAGGCCACGGGAGGGTCCCCGGGCAGTCAGTGCCGAGGGCCGTGGGCGCAGGAAGGCGGAGTGCTCGTCCAGAAGGAAGAGGCGGAGGCGCGGGAGCAGCGGTCCCGTCCCCGTGTGCCGCGAGCTGAGGCGGAGGGAAGAGAGCGGCGGGAGCGAGCGGGGAGCTTGGCTGAGAGTGC
>NW_018364853.1:4382-7301 GCF_002078875.1 Numida meleagris | reverse complement strand
ATGGCAGCGCCTTCACCAACTGGTCAGTCTGTGCGTCCGTCTGTCTGGGTGGGATCTGCTACAGGGTCTGTTTGGGATGGGTTTGGGATTGGGTTTTCCCATTCTCCTGCCTCTTGTGCTCAGGTTCCAGGTGCGAGGCGGAGGCTGGTGTGCTTACCTGAACGGGGATAGGATCAGCTCAAGTCTCTGCCACATACAAAAATACTGGGTGTGCAGCAGAGCCGACAGCTACGTCCTCTGGAGGGAGGAGACAGATCCACAGTGACACATCCCATCCACAGTGTGTTGGTTCCAGTGCTGCTGGACACTGCCATGCTATCAGTGTGTACTTGAATCTGCCTCTTTCCTGCACTTCTGGACTTGTTCCTGCATGAAAGCATGTGGGAAGTATTTGATGGACCGTGGGCATATTTATTAGAACATGCTCGAGTAATCCCTGGATTGTCCTTGGACGCCTGAGACGAATGATAAATTGCCTTTCATCCCACTAGTCAGGATTTTAGAAATATGACCGTGCCTCTCTAGAGACAAAGGCACACGCGATCTTACTTTGATTCCACATGTGATTCTGATACAGGATTCTGGAGTATTGCCCAACAGATTTTTAGTTCACTGGTCCCTTCAATTGGCACCTATCTCAGGGGCCCAAATGCCCCTCACTAAAGAATGATCTTGGGATGGAACAAAGTATTCTGATAGTTTTAAGGGAACTGATAGTTGTGTCTATAGCTGCAAATATTTTATTTTGTAGAGAGAGCTGACCTTGGTAGTTTATTTTGCTTTGCAAACAGGTGTTCCACTTGGGCTCTGTATCACGCACTGGCCATGCGGGTTCAGCGTGCAAGTGGAACAAACCCTGCAGGCCCTGGGCAGAATCAAAGCAGGAGAGAGTCTGTGATGGGTGAGAGAGGAGAAGTGCACTTTGAAGCAGGGGACGCCCTGCTGGCACTGCCCATCGCATCCACCGCCAGCACGGTCCTTCTCTCTCCTTTCTGGTGGTTTGCCGCCTTTCAAGGGTCAGTAAGTAATAATGCACTAGCTTAGGGAGTTTCTGATTCCTGCTTATGGGATTATCTAGAATGGATGCCTGTGTGTGTGTGAGTGTGTGTATGTTGACTGGAACTCATGACCCTGTGTGCAGCTCTGAGTGCATGGTTTGCTTGTCTCTGCTCCTGAGACATCCTGTCTCTCAGATCCAAACATACCCTGAAGCAGCACCGCTCAGCTTTAGCCACACTCACCAAGTTAGGATGTTAGCCAGCTAAGGAAAGGAATGCCCCTAGAGATGCTCTAGCACGCTTGCCCACTAATATCGATTCTATCAGACATGCAACTCTATGAAGTTGTGCAACCATTGATTTTCTATTAATCCAAAGGCATGGCCGTGAGCGCTCTAAAAGCATGTGTTGCACAAATTTTAGTGACCATTTAAAATCAATATATCAGAGCATACAAAAGTTGAAGATTCTCTCTAATCAGTTACAGGTCCACACAGAATGGGACCCTCAGGGATTCTTTTCCAGGTTGCAGAAACTTGGGCCAAACAAGTGTTTGTTCTTCTTAATGGGTTTCACAGTATTTCTTGTCATTATGCGATGTTTGCCTTGTCTCTTCTCTTACATTTAGCGTGTTATCAATCGAGGCCTTGATTGAGTTATGATGGTTATATTATTAATATGATTAGTGCTATTATTTTATAGAATAGTTATAGTTTGCTAATTAAAAAAAAAAAGGGGGAATTGTGGAGAAGTATTTGATGGACAATGGGCATCTTTATTAAGACATGCTCGAGTAATCCCTGGAGTGTCCTTGGAGGCCTGAAATGAGGAACAGCTGCTGTGTTGCAAGGTCGAACAGCTACGCCTCCAGGTTGTGCTTTACGGGACTGCTAACCACTCTCTAACTGCAAGAATGCCTACGTGATGATATCTGCTGTCCAATTAGCAGCGTTGTAGCGCGCAACGCCTACATAATGCTCTATAAATGTTGTAGTCGAATTGCAATAAATTAAGCACTATGCAACAAGAGGAGCCCGAGCAGATCTGAGAGGATTCTGGTCCCTCGCTGAACGGGGACAACGGTGGCTTGATGCAGGGAGTGACCACTGACCGACCTCAGAGCTGTTGAGAGACAGAACTGGAGGCACAACGACACGGGCCCGGCTGGGGTGAAGGGGTCGCTCCCCTTGGTGGCTGGGAGAGAATGGAGCAGAGTTCAGCGGTGGGCTCCTTCTCGCTGTTCTCTCTAAGAGAGGTGAGGCAGTCCGATCAAAGGACTTGGAGCAGTTGCTGAGCTGGGCTAAGGCTCAGGGCGGCATGAAAGACGTGGAGCTGGTATTCTTCATAGCAGAGTGGAAGCTGGTGGGCGGTAAGTTGTGGGCAGCCGCCCTGGATGGTTTTAAGGACTATAAGAAGTTAGGAGTTACGTGGAGGATGGTGATTAATGCACTTAAGAGTATGAAGGAAGAATGCAGGGTAGCTATGGCAGTGCCGAGGTTGCTACAGCCAGACCCCGAGGAGGGTTCGAGTGAGCTGCCTGAGAAAGGGAAAGCGTCGTGACTGTTTGAGTCAGTTTTGCCTGGGAACTGTGGGGAGCTCTCTAACGAAGGAGCAACAAGTAAACCTCGAAGTATTACAGAGAATTTTAAAGTTTCAGAATCGAACTGTATCTACCTCGGCATTAGTTACTTTTCTTAAATGGATAAGCAAAAACGCCCCTGAGTTTCCGAAATCTGGGTTTTCTTTTGATGGGGCGGTTTGGGACAAAATTGGCATAAGACTCTGGGATGCTGCAACTACTGCAGATAAAACGGCTGCGGAGCTTTTCCCTGTTCGGCGGCGAATCTCGGAAGCGCTCAAACAAATTCGACAAGGAAGGACGAATCCTTCCGACCGTTCCCCACCGTCCCCACCCCCGCCG
>NW_018364853.1:0-1810 GCF_002078875.1 Numida meleagris | reverse complement strand
CTTTGGAATGGCTTTGTGCCACTTGGGCTATTTCGGGGCTGTCCGCTGCTGTTCGGGCCGTGTCGGGATGTTTGGCCATGTCAGTACAAGGTGGGGGTTGTTTGGGGCTGTCAGTGGCTGCTTTGGGTGGTTTGGGCATCGAGGGGCTGATCCATGGCTGTTTGGGAGCCGTTCTCTGGGCATTTTGGGGTCATTCTGGGATGGCTTTGGTGCCATGTGCACCATTTTTAGGCCGTTCAGGCCCATGTAGGGCTGTGCTGGGGTCATTTGGGGGTCATGTTGGGGTCAATTTGTAGTTATTTGAAAGCCAATTGTGTCCATTTTTCGGCCCACCAGGTCCGTTTCCGTTCATTTTGAGCTGTTCTGGGGCGCTTTGGGTCACCCTTGTGCTTTTTGGGTCAATTGTGGGGCCTTGTGGATTCACCCTGAATCGATGTGGGGCCATTCTGATGCCTTTTGAGCCATTCCGGGGCCATTTGTGTCCATTTGAGCCTGCTTCATATCTGGGTCGCTTTAAGGCAGTTTTGGTCAATTTGTTCTGATTTGGGGCATTCTGGGACTGTTCCTGTCTCTTTTGAGTCTCCTTGCTGCCATTTCCATGCATTTTGGGCAGTGTGTCCCCACTTGGGGGCCAGTTGCGTCTGTTTAGCTCCATTTGGTGCATTTTAGGTGGATCTGGATCTTTCAGCTATGGATGCTGATAAGGCACGATTTTACTTTTACTCCCTTGTGATACTTAAAGTCATGTTCAACGCCCCTCTCTCGCTCCCAGCTCCTTTCCCTCCCGCCCACTCTCCCAGCTCCCAGAACAGGACGGGCAGATCTCAGCTCCACGATCCAACACTTCCACACTGTGGCAACTGGAGAGCAACAATCAGATACGCCACAGCAGGAAGCAATGCTGTATTCCCATGGAGAAGAAAAACAACAAGAAAACCAATGGGGTAAGAGAACAGAATCTGTGATTCTCTGCTGGTACGCAGCAGGAAAGGGCTGAATGGGGGAAAAGAGCCCGAGCCCATCTGCTCTCTGCCCCACCAGGCTGCAAAAGGAATGTGGGCAGAAGGAAAACCGCCCTGTTGCTCTTTGTGAGTGGAGTGCTGGTGGGCGTCATCGTCACGCTGGTGCCTGTGATAGGTGAGTGCCCCCCAGCATCCCTAGTGTGGCTGTAGGACGGGGGACGATGGGGTTCCCAGCGCCCTGAGCTGCTCCCCAAGCACAGCCCCCATCCCAGCTCCTGGGGCGCCCACGCGCTGCCCTAAACCACGTTCTGCTCCACCTTCCCAACCTCTGCAGCCGTTCCCAGGGCATCGCCCCATGTCCGTGCATCCCAGGCCCCACATCTGCTGCAGGGGATCGTTCTTTGCCTCTCACTTGCCCAACTTTCTCCCTGTCAGTGCTCCAGCATCTGTTGCGGTCATCTCACCCACACTTCTCCTACGTGTGCCCCGACGCCTGGGTCAGTTTCCAAGGGAAATGCTATTATTTCTCGGACACAGAGAGTGACTGGAACAGCAGCAGGGAGCACTGCCAGCGCCTCGGAGCTTCCCTGGCCACCATAGACACCAAGAAGGAGATGGTGAGAGCGGGGCGTGAGCCCCAGTACCAGTCCGCTCATCAAGGTCCGGTGCCCCCCAATTTGCCCCATGCCAAAGCCATGAGGAGATGCCTTTGTGGAAAGCAGCAGGCTGCGCAGGGACAGTGTCCCGTCCTCATCTCCCCCCTCCCTGCACCCACCCGGCGCTGTCCTGAGCCGCGCAGCTCCAGGGGGAGGTCTTTGTCCACGCCATTCCCAACACAGCATCGCAGC
>NW_018364852.1:0-15361 GCF_002078875.1 Numida meleagris | reverse complement strand
CGACAGGAAGACAATTGTATAAAAGGACCGTATGCTAGTTCAAACCTCGCGGCAATTGGCGGAACATAGATTCCCTTGTCGCCCAGCGCTGCATTGCCTCTTTGTTCTTTGCTCATTATAATTAATAAATTTGATAATTGAAACCTCAAATCTTAGTCCATTATTCTATCAATAACAGCCGCTGCGCATGCCCGATCGCACCTTAGTCACGCACTCACACGCCCACCCCTCCTTTAACCCGCCTAGCATGAGGCATTATGCAAACAAGCATGCGCCTTACTATGATTGCTCAACCGGATGGCCTTCCTTTTGTTTACCGTGCCGATCAGCACACATCCCTCTACCATTTCTACCTGCCTCACTAACCCTAGCACAAATGCTAAGCCCTAGTACTAACCCTAAGCCCTGACCATAACTGCAATCATAAAAACAGATCTAAGCTCTACCACTAACCATAACTGTGGGCGGAGACTTAACAACAAAGAGCTCAACGGACTCTGGTAGGTCTTATCTCTATGAGGCCTCCGGAGTCTGGAGACAGGGCTAAGGTGTAAACAGAATACTCTTTAGTATGCACAGCTAATGTGGTCACTTCTGGGACAGTTAAGCAACCCTTTGTTATCTACGTTGTTGTGAAGAACTTAAGGATAATTAACCGTGAGTGGATTTACTGCTTAGGAGTGGAGGATAGATAAGGTGTATGTAAAACACAATAAAGAGAACTTGCTATTCAGAGAACTTGCTATTCTAAGAACTTGCTATTCAGAAGACTTGCTATTCTGATGCCACACTGACTGAGGGAATTCCGTAACGGGACCAAGCGCCTACAATAACCTGTAACCATAACATTAAGATGTAGCTGTAACCATAACCACTAATCATAACTCTAACCCTAATTCCTAACGTTAACCATAACCCGTAATCTTAAAAGGAATCCCTAACCCTAAAGCTAACTCTAACCCCAACCCCCACTCCCAACCCTAACCCCAAACCTGACCAATACCAAAACCCTAATAACCTTAATCCTAACCCTAAAAAAACCCAGATAACCTTAACCCTAAACCTAACCCTAAACCTAAAACCTAATCCTAAACCTAACCCTAAGACTAACCCTAACCTTGATCCTTAAAAAACCTAAATAACCTTAATCCTAACCCTAACATTAATAACTTAACTGTAACCCACACCTAATTCTAAACCAAACCCTAATCAAAACAATAACAAACCTAAGCCTAATGCTTGCTGCAATTTAAATCCTAATCCTAACTCCAAACTAACCCTAATAATGCTAACCCTAAACCAAACCCGACACAAACACATAACTCTAACTCTGACTCTAACAAGAACACTAAAAACCCTAATCCCTACTGTAACACTAATAACCTAACCCTGACTCCTAATTCTAACACTAATTTCTAATCCTAAATCCTAACTGTAATCTTAACACCTAACCCTGACTGTAACAAAAACCCTAATAAAACTAATCCTAACCTTGATCCTAACAAAAACACTAATAATCCTAATCCTAACTGTAATCCTAACCCAACAGTAAGACCTAACCTTAAACCTAACCTCGACCCTAACAAAAACCCTGTTAAGTCTAATCGTAACTTTACTCTAACCCTAACCATAATACCCTTCCCTGACTCGTAAAATTAACTTCTAATCCTAAATCAAAACTCTAATATTCCTAAACCTAACTGTAATCCTGACCTAGACCAAAAGGCTAATAACACTAATCCTAACCATAATCCTAACCCTATCCCTAAACCTAACTCTAACACTAAACATAACCCTAGCCTTAGCCATAATCCTAACCCTTAGCCTATAACTAATCCTTATTCCTAAAACTAACTTTAATCCTAACCGAAATCCTAACCCCTAACCTTGACCCTAACCAAAATGCTGATAATCCTAACCATAATCATTACACTAACTGTAACACTAACCAAAGCCCTAATATCCCTAACTCTAAATCTAACTGTAACCCTGACTCTAACCAAAAGCCTAACAACACTAACCATAATCCTAACACTATAACTAAACCTAACTAAAACCCCTAACACTAACCATAATTGTAACTATACACTCAGACCTAACTGATAGTGTAAATCGGTTGACCAGGAAACTTTCTAAGACTCAAGCTGGAGTGTTAGAAATCAGGCATTCTTCATTATCAGAGATAGGCGCTTGGAGGTTGAGTTCCTCCTGTCAGGCATACCTTGCACAAAAGATCTTCAGTTTACATTACTTGTGTTATATATGCAGAAGTTTTCCTGGAGGTATGTTATATCCTCAGCAACTGATTCCAAGCAGACCTTCCTTATTTTCTTGGTACAAGACTTGCAGTACTTCTTTATATAGTTAGTACAGAGACACAGCTCTGTTATCTAAACAAACTGCAGGGCTATTCATCAGTGAACACTACCAAGCTTAACAATATCATTACAATTCTTATCATAAACATAACCCTAAACCTAACCATAATCCTAACCAAAACCCTAATAACAACAATCCTAAACGTAACCCAAACTATATTCCTAACTGTAACCCCAACCATATCCCTAACATTAATCAGTGGAAGCTCCTCGTGTGCCGGGCTGGTTGTAGAGGTCTGGCTGTCAACTGATGGCAGCAGGGATGGGGCCAGAAGCTGGCACTGTTCCCTCCTTGCTGCTGCAGCAGAGCCCAGTAAGCTTGAAGCAGTACTGGCTTGGACTCAGAATGGGGCTTTCTTACAGTGCTTGTGTGGCAGCAGTTCCCCTCATGGGTTGAATACCTGGGCTGCTCCTCAGGTGGTTCAGGTTCAGATCATCCTGCAGGGCAGGGGCAGCCAGGGCTACACTCTTCAGGGCAGCCCTTAGCTTGTAGTGTTCAAGCAGCTATGGATCATCTCTCTTGAAGTTACAGTAGAAGATAAACTAAAAAAATACAAAGGAGAAGAGTTAGTTGCTATCTATTTGGAACTGAAAGAAAACAAGATGGAGGAACTGAGATTTGTAATTGATCAGTCCAAACGGGTATTGAAAAGGTCTATTGGTCAGCGTGTCATGGAGTTACCTATGGATCTGTGTCCGTGACAGGGGGACAGCAGGCCCACAGGCCCACCGGCCTGGTAAAGAAACAAACGAGGAAAAAAAAAGTGTCAGTGGTTTACAGGCTGGCCCTGACCGGTCATGTGACTAACGCGGCAGGGGACCCACGGACCCACGCCCTGGGGAAAAAAGGGAAAAGGGGGAAGGGTAGGGGAATTGTAGACAAGTCTAAAACAAAACAGCAGCAATAACCTGAGGAGGAGAGTTCATTTACTAAATATTATATCAAATTGAGGCCAAGAAGTCAAAACAAAGTGAGAGAGTGAGTTCAAAGCTGAGCCCTTACTCTATAAGCTGCAGGGGGACCACGTGCCTATCCACCGCCAACGAAGAGAGGAAACTCCGGGTCTATCAGGCGGCTTCAGCAGCCCCCTCCGGGTGCAAAGACCCCTGGGGGAATGCAGCTCCTCCCCTCCCCCTCTGAGAACCAAGCACCCAGAAACGGCAGTCCACAGAACCAGAACATTAACTCTTTAACTGCCAGTGCTTTACATGATGTTAGGATGTGGAATACCGACAACAAAAAAATCACAAAACCATGACACAGTGTAATCCTACAGTTCAGGCTGCCTACAACAAGCTGTGTTGCAAATACCTTGAAATAAATAGACTGATCATATCCTGATTTATTCATCTTTCCATTCCATGGGTTCAAACTCAGATAAAACCCAAATACATTTGATCCATATTTCTACTGCAGCAATGCTACCTCTGAAATACCTGGAAACAGCCAAAGAAACAATGAAGATCAGAACATTTACTGTCATCTGTATATCCTCTATTACCAAGGCTTATTGTATGGGAACCTCCATCTCTGCCACCAGAATATTGTGAGTTGGTTCTTGTGTGATGCAACTGATGTACCTTCCTGTCATGGTTCTGGCCTGGTTTGGCCTGGTTCCATGATTAATGGGGTGACAGGACACACAAAACCACGCCTTGAGATGGACCGAAAAACAAAACAGTGGCAATGAGCTAAAGGAGAAAACTAATTTACTAAGTATGATAGCGAAATGAGAAATAACAAAATATAATACAATATAATTGGAATTGAAGATAATAGATAAAATAAAATGAGAGAGTGTCCAAAACTGAAGACCTTACTCTAATGCTGAAGGCGAGATGGCTAGGGAGCACACACTGCAGAGACAAGCAGATTAAAAAGATGGGCAGTCTCCTGACCCCTGAGCTGTTTTATCTTTCTCTCTGAACAGAAAATGGAAATGGAACAGTGAAGTCTTCTGAGAGATGTAGTACTTCTCTTCTGAGAAGAAGAACTCTTCTGAGAAGAAGAGAAGAACTGGAAGAATTGACAATCCATGGAACTGAGCATTAAGTCTTTAACACCCAGTGCACCACTTGATGTTATGATGTGGAATACTGATAACAAAAATCATAAAACCGTGATATTCTACTCCTTATTCCACATCGCTGTGTCATGCTTAATATGTATGAATACGAAATTAACATGCATTAAACACACACACGCATATATATATGTGTGTATATATATGTGTTTATATATACATGGAATTACTGACTGCACTCCCCCAACATTAAATTCCTTTGTGGTACACATTTAACATCCCCATTTTTTTTTTTTTTTGCATTACTAAGTGGACCAAGGGCCCTGAGCAAAAGCATTTCCACAGAGAGGTTTGCCCTTTCCAGAAGCTGGAAAGACCCAATTTTCCCCAACACACTCTTTACATATGCTACAGGGACATTATCTCCCTCTACCCACTATGTATTTCCTCTATCCAGTATGCTGGGAGCTGAATTGGGCAGCACCATCTCAACTGACAGATTCTTGAGTATTGACTAATGAGGCGGCTTCTGCCAAATGTTTCTCCCAGTGCTTGTGCAATGTTGCGCAATGTTGGTGCAATGTTCCACCACCCATTGCTTTCAACATAGTTTTTAACAATCCCTTGTATCGTTCGATATTACCCAAAGCTTGTGCATGACAGGAGGTATGATAAATCCACTCAATGCCACAATCTTTGGCCCAAATGTTTACAAGAGAATTTTTGACATGAGTCCTATTATCTGACTCAGTTCTTTCTGGAGTGCCATGTCACCACAGGCCTTGTTTCTTGAGATCTGATATGGTGTTTTGGGTAGTAGCATGGGGTACTGGATATGTTTCAGGCCATCTGTGTTTGCCTCCACCATGGTAAACACATAATGCTTACCATCATAGGTTTGTGGCAAGGTGATATAATCAACCTACCATGCCTCCCCATATTTATACCTTTGCCATTGCTTTTCCTCCCAGAGAGGTTTCATCCTCTTGGCTTGTTTAATTATAGCACATTTCACAGCCATGAATAGCCTGTGGAATAGCATCCATACTTAAGTCCACCCCTCAGTCTCTAGGCCACTTATATGTTGCATCTCTTCCTTGATGGCCCGAGGTTTCATGGGCCCTCTGTGCTAGAAATCATGGAATCACAGAATCACAGATTTACTCAGGTTGGAGAAGATCTTCAAGATTATAAAATCCAACCACATCCTAACCATGCTATAACTATACTATATAACTATACTATAGCCGTACAAATAATTCACCTTTGTGTTGCCAGTCCAAGTCTATTTGAGCCACCTCAATTTGGCTGCTCGATCTACCTGTTGGTTATTTTGTTGTTCTTCAGTAGCCTGACTCTTGGGCACATGAGCATCTACATGATGCAGATTTGCAACCATATTCTTTATTTGGGCAGCAATGTCCTTCCACAGTTCAGCAGCTGCACAACTCTGGAGGAGCTATTTATAGGAGCTATTATAAAACCTCTCTCGTTTTAGCCTAAATGTTCCCCACAAGCCCACAGCTCTGCTTCTGACTCTGACTATTCTACTCTGAGCCATTAGGTATGCCACTGTTTCTCCTGATATCCAATCCTCCCCCGGCGCAACTTGCGGCCATTTCCCCCTGTCCTGTCACCAGTGAGATCAACACTCCCTCCCAACCTGATGTCATCCATGAACTTACTGAGGGTGCAGTCAATCCTCTCTTCAAAATTATTGATAAAGATGTTAAATTGGAGTGGCCTCAGTACTCGGCACTGGGGGATACCGCTCATGACTGGCCACCTACTGGATTTAACTCCACTGATCACAACTCTTTGAGTCCAGCAATCCAGCCAGTGTTTCACCCAGCAGAGTGTAAGCCCATCCAAACCATGGGCAGCCAGCTTCTCCACAAGAATGCTGTGGGGGACAGTGTCAAAGGCCTTAGTGAAGTCCAGGTACACCACATCGACAGCCTTGCCTTCATCCACTGAGCAGGTCACCTTGTCATAGAATGAAATCAGGTTTGTCAAGCAGGATCTACCATTCATGAACCCATGCTGACTCGGCCTGATCCCTTGGTTGACCTTTAACTGATCCATAGTGTATCCTGAGATTATCCGTTCCATAACCTTCCCTGGCACCGAGGTGAGACTGATAGGTCTGTAGCTACCAGGATCATCTTTCTTGCCCTTTTTGAAGATGGGAGTCACATTTGCTAGTCTCCAGTCAACTGGGACATTCCCTGTTAGCCAGGACTGTCAAAAGATGATGGAGAGAGGCCTGGCAACCACATCCACCAACTCCCTCAGCACTCTAGGATGCAATCCATCTGACCCCATGCACTTGTGAGTTTCCAGCTTGCGGAGCAGGTCCAAAACCATCTCATCGTGGATTGTGCATGGCCTATTCTGTTCCTCATCCCCATCTGCCAGCTCAAGGGGCTGTGTGCCCAGGGCACAGTTAGTCTTACTGTTAAAGATTGAGGTGAGGAAGGCATTAAGTACCTCAGCCTTATCCTGATCTTGGTCACTGTGTTGCCTTCAGCATCCAAAAAGGGATGGAGATTCTCCCTAGCCCTCCTTTTACTGTTTATGTATTTATAGAAACATCTATTGTTGTTCTTCACCTTAGTGGCCAAGTTCAGTTCTACCTGGGCTTTGGCTTTTCTAATTTTCTGCCTGCACAGCTTCACTAGGTACTTGTAATCCTCATAAGTTGCTTGCCCCCTCTTCTAAAGACCATAAACTTTCATTTTGTTCCTGAGTTCCAGTTTAAGGTCTCTGTTCAGCCAGACTGGTCTTCTACCCCGATGGCTTGTCTTCTGTGACTTGGGGATGGTCAGCTCCTGCACCATTAAAATAACTTCCTTAGAGTATTCCCAGCCATCCTGGGTGTATTCCCAGCCATCCTGGGCAAAGGATGAAGAGATGAGGGAGTCTTTTCTATGTGAGGAATGCTCATGGAGTGTTTGTGTTAGTAATACATATCCTAAAAGTAGGATGAGTTGTAGAAAACTTGGCTAGATTGATGGTGTTGTATTTACTCTCTAGAAGAAAGTAGACTATGTTGGTAAAAGAGTAAGCTAAGGTATTTAAGCAGGGTATCCTGTGACATGACTTTATAAACCATTCTCCAAAGAGCTAACTCTCTGAAAGGCTACCAGCAGCCTGGGACAGCAGGTTGCCAATACAGAAGACCCCTGCAAAAGTAAGGCATCAGTCAAAGCAGCAGTGAGCTAGGTATGTCACAAGTGTCCTCACTGGAGGCTTTCATATGTATTATTTGGGCTGTCTGGTTTGATTTTCTCTCCTCATTGCTGGCACTGTACTATTTTTTGTCTTCAGAGTGCCATCCTCAGAATAAGATTCTTGTTCTAAGGGAGATAAACCTATGCTTTTGAATTCAAAGCCCATACAAAAAGATATCTCTATTTTGACATATTTTGTAATGGATTTGAGTGTTCCTCATCATCCTTGAAATTTCACAGGTCTCTTGCCAATCTTGCTCCTAGGATGTGAATCAGTTAGGCGCAAACCTTACACAGTTCAAGAAGGCCAAGTACAATTTTCTGTACTCTGTCGGGGCAATCTCAAGTACAAATACAGGATCGGCAGAGAATGGATAGAGAACAGCTCTGATGAGAACTTCGAAATGTTGGTTGATGAAAAACTCAAGATGTGCAATCATTGAGCACTTGCAGCCCCAAAACCAAACCGTATCCTGGACTGCATCAAAAGAGAAGTGACCGGCAGATCAAGGGAGATAATTGTCCCCATTTACTCCCCTCTTGTGAGGTTTTCACCTGCAGAACTGCATTCAGCTTAGCATAAGAATGTCACGGACCTGTTAGATCAAGTCCAGAGGAGCACCGCAGAGATGGGCTGGAGTATCTCTGCTATGAAGACAAGATGAGATCTGGGATTGTTCACCTTGGAGAGGAGAAGTCTTCAGGGAGATTTTTCAGTTGTCTTCTAGTACCTAAAAATGGGCCTATGGGAAAGCTGTGGGGGACACCTTATTAGGGAATGTAGCGATAGGGAAGATGTATCAGCTTTAAACTAAAAAACAGGGGATTTAGATTAGATATTAAGTAGAATTTTTACCATAGAAGATGGTGAGGCACAGGAACAGGTTGCCCAGATGAGCTGTGGATGGTCCCAGGAGGTGTTCAAGGCCAGGTTGGATAGGACCCTGGGAACATGATCTAGTAGGAAATATTCCTGGCATCAGCAGAGGGGTGGAACTGGGTGATCTTTAAGGACCCTTCCAATACAACACATTCTATAATTCTGTGAAATTGAGACCTCTTTGTGTAAGAATGTGGCTGCAGCTTTCAGCCTAGAGTTGTCTTATCTAAGTATAGAAGGGCCCCCAACAGAACACGATGTATGGTTTGAATCTAACTCAAATGTGAATTTCATTGAAAAGTGACTGCAGACCATGTGTGGAGCAATTGCATGTGACTGAGCTAATGCCAGAACTGATAATGTGTTAAAGGCTTCATGTGTAATGTAGTAAGGTGAGAGGATAAGTTGAAAATAGTACAACCTGTAATCAGTGGTAAGCCTTCTGCCAATCTCCTTCAAGCTCTTTCAGTTTAAGACATTATCATTTCCTCATCTTCCTTGACTTCCCTCAAAGTAGCATGATTCTTTTAACATCTGGTATAATCTGCCACAGCAATAACAACTTTCATGGATTGAGTTCAGGATGTTTTTATTTGTAAGACTTGTTTGTTAGAGGAAACAACCTATTGATTTGAGTTCCAGCTGGAGGGCTTGTTACTGTGAAGGTGGACGTCATTATCCAATGTGTAGATCCATTGCCATTTCCTTGGTACCAGACCCAGGGAGCACCGATTTTCCCTGATTTGGTTCATCCTTCCCCTCACCTACATGGTTTCTGTCCTGTTTACATGGTGATCTCTGTGTCAGGGGTTATTTCTCATGTTGCTTGTGTATCAAGTGATGCAAATCTTGGAGGCAGCTTATAAACTTTTCTAGAATGCAATAAATAATTTATTTGTATATAATGCTACAGTAAACTCAGAATACAGTATGTGAACTTGGTGTTGTATGGTGGCTTTATTTCAGAACTGAAAACTTTAAATGCTTCACAACTGACCAACAGATCAACCTCTTTTTAAGTGAACGTTACCAAAAGCTCAACAAAGGAATAGTTACATGAAGATGAAGTGGCTGCACATCGGGTGATGTGTGACCTTGGTTATCATGCCATGTATGGTTTGCTGGATGCTCTTGCCTGGGGCTGTAGAAATTCTTCTGTGACAGGGCTGGGAAGCTTCACTCAGGCACCGTGGAACCATGCCCCTGATTTGACTCCACCATCTTACTGAAGAAAGACATCCTACCTTTTCCATGACCAGCACCATTTGTTTAGAGCCTGGCCACAAATATTTCCTTCTTAATTAGAGAGCTCCAGAGAGGAACTTCTTTGCTAGAAAAGGACATCACTCAGGAAGAACTACTGAGCAAAGAACTGTATTTAAGCAGTCTCAGTTTGGGCTAAACTGCTGGGAGGTCTGTTAAGTTACTGACAAAGTCATTCTTCACAGTCCTCACTCCTTACCCATATACTAGAAGGGCCATTAATACAGCTAAAATGGGGTATCTGTCAGATTTGTGCTAGCATGCACCGTCCTTCCCATAAATAGTATTTAAAAAGACTTAGATTCAGATTTTTGAGTGTTTGTTTCAGAGGATGATAAAACATTTATTATTGTAAGAGTTTAAAAACTTTTTCCACCAGTAAGGTACCATACATTTATAATGAGAAAGTGACATGCATGTTCTTGCTAGTCAATACCAGGGTGATGCAAAGGAAGGGTTAACTAATGCAAGGTAAGATGATAAGCAAGTATCTACCACATTTTAATTACAAATCTATTAAAAGCAGATTGACGTAACTGGAAATCTCTTTTACACTC
Organism: Numida meleagris; assembly: GCF_002078875.1. Taxonomy (NCBI): domain Eukaryota; kingdom Metazoa; phylum Chordata; class Aves; order Galliformes; family Numididae; genus Numida; species Numida meleagris. Next base: position 5,026 of record NW_018364852.1, on the reverse strand, counting down.
AAAAACGAGGTGAAAATATGGATAAAGTCAAGAGAAATGAAGTATTTCTTCAAGTAGCTGTGTTACAGATATTTGAGATATTATGTTAAACATGATGAACTAAATATGGCATTCCTGTGAAACTGCATACCAGTGAAAAACAGTCTAAAGAGTGGCTAAGCATCCTCTGTAACCATAATGGTTTTACTAATCTCAGATTATTTTATCAGTTTTTAGCTGATGACTTTTCTAGTGCTATGGTCGGGTTTCTCTATACCTTTTTATATAATTTTTGTAGCGTTATGGCTCATTTCTGAGTCTCGCTGAAATTGTAATTTACTTTTTTTTTTTTGACTCCTTTTAATTTATTTTGTGACATTCAAGGTAAGTTGAAATTTTTTTGTGTGTCTTTTCAAATCTCTGTAGCCATTTTAATCATATAGTCTACTCCAGCTTCTGATGTGATTTGTTTCTTGATGTTTAGACTTGAATTTTAATGCTATTGCACTTCTTTATATTTGTTGATTAATTCCAGATTATATTTATTTATCTGATTATGCATTCCTTGGTTGACAGTAATTTATAAATCTCTTACGTAGATTATCCCTGCAAAAGTGATCAAGGTTTTATCTAAATGTGTTACTAGCACTTAGGTAAATAAAGATTGCATGGCCCTGTGTCCTGAATCTAGCACTGTGGAACCTCAAATAATTCATCTAAACATTAAAGATGAAATTGCAAAGCTCAGAATAAAAGTGATTTAATTCTGGAAATGTGTTCTTAGAACTCCTCCTGACCTTGGGCTGGAAAAGAAGTAGTCTGGACAAAATGAGTTCCTTGTTATCAATTTAAGAGATGATTTTTTGATGTTCTGTCTTGATAGAGACGTATTCCAAAGCATCCTTATGTGACATAACCATTCAAAAAGTACAATGAAGGAAGATTGAGCAGGGAGTGGGGCAAACCATACTTTAAAATAATTTTATCCTGGTATTTCTTCTTCTGGATTCTCATGGATTTTCTTCATTTTGACTTACTAGATGAGATGAAGGATCATGTGAGATGAAAAGGAAAGCTTACTACAGAACTGACTTCTTCATTTTTAAGTTACCTAATACACAGAAGTGAAATTAAAAGATAGTATATAAAGATAGAATAAACAGCATTTGAATTTTTTGCTTTTCTTTAAAAAAAAAACAGATGTTCTAAAAATTTTAAAAACCAAAATTTTCGTCAGTTCTCTTCGTGTTCCCCAGCAATTCAAATATTTACTGTGAAACAAAGTGAATTACCAGAGAACTAGTGAAATGCTCATACGAAAGGAACTGAAAAGTTAAGCAACTGAGGAAGGATCTTTACAGTATTCAGAACAGCCCATTTTGCCTGCACATTCTGGTGGAAACCCTAAGAAGGAAATAATTTTATTATGCTGCATATTGCTGTACTTTGATACTGTTGAAAGAGACATCACATCCTTATGAAGCATTAGAAAGGGAACTAGAAACTGCTCTGACTAATGGCAAATGTGGGAGAGGAAATTTGCTATTTTTCTGAAGGTACTGGTTGTGAAGGAATATATATTAGATCTCATCGGGTTAGAGAAAAGAGTGCGCTCACCACTCAGGTTGTCAAACAGCTGTGAAGATGCATAAAGTTGCTCTGTGTAACATGTATCAGTCCAGCTCTAGATGACTTGGTTTGAGTACCAGAAACAGCTTCAAATCTCCAAGTTGTTTTGCCTCTTGATTTGGTTAATTTGGGTTAACAAGTAAAACAGTTCTTGTCACTATATCACACAGCCCATTTCTCAGAATCTGTATTAATGGCTTCACAAATATTTAATATGCCAAATAAGATCTATAAAGGCTGCTAGGTTTGGCAGTGCTTGTGGTCTAGGATGTAATGGTATGTTCATACATGTCCTCACTTTCTTAGTCTGAGTAGGGCTCTGCTGTATTTAAAAACAAAACAAAGCAAAACCAAAAACATAATCACTCAACTATTCATTAAACATTTTTGCAAAAAAAAAAGCCTACTTCATTAAATTGCCATCAGTTTAGTTTAGAGAGAAAATTATAATATCCAGTAAATATTTTTGCTGAACACTGTGTAGCTAAAAGCTTTTTTTCCCCCAAGCATCTACAGCTTAGTGAACTATTTGCTTTGAACACTTCAGAGTGCTTCTGTCTCTGTTTATCAAATGAGGGGATGGATACATGCTTAAAAGCAGCAAGGTCATTGATGCCACAATGTAAAATTCACTTGTGTTTTTGCATCCCACTATCATACTCTGCCACAAAACAATTTTATTCTCTTCCCATACATGCAGTTAGTGTGGGATCTTCAACTAGATGTGTCTTCTGATTGGGTCCTCAACATCTTTATTCGTTTTTCCAGTCTCTCCATCCATTCGTTTCTGAGCCTAAGGACAGAAACATTAGTCAGCTCGTCCCTAGATTTTTACAGGGATCAGATCTGTTCTGTTCAGCACTTTTGCCAATCAGTGTGCAAACTGATCTGCCCATTTAGAGTGTTTTGCTGGATGGTGGTTCAGGATTAGCTCTCAAATCCCAGTACCACCTCACCTGACTATTGTGGTTTATTTTCATCTTGTTTCATCCTCTCTCGCTTGTCTCTTTATTCCAGAGTGACTTGTTACCTCCACTGGAGATTGCTTGCTGCCATCTGCTGGGAAGCATCACCAAGGTTTCCCCAGCCCCCTTCTCAGGAGACACATCAGAAAAAGTACTGCATGGAGAGGCTTCTGTGCACCATTTAGCTTGGAAGCACTGTGAATGTTGAAACTCCTTTTAGATCTATAACAGACATATTAACTGTCTGTTAGGTGATAACTGGAAGTTTGTTTTCTCTTTGATAGTGTCTAGGTACTACAGAAAGACTGCCTCAAAAAGAAAACAGAAATTTCACAGCTGAGGAGCTGAGATGTTGAAATTAGGTTACTTAAAAATGCATAAAACATGCTGGAGATTAACTCCGGTGTTGCTTCATGCAGGGTAATTAATGCAATGCCATCCTTACTCTTATTTGTTTAAACATTAACTCAAAGGAATGTAGGAGGGAAATTTTGAACAAATGCTTTCTTTCTGAACATTTCCAAGACAGAATACCCATCTGTGCATATGCCTTCAACTCCTGGAGACTGTGTGTGAAGTAAAACAGTACTTATGTTGCAGCAGACTACTTTTTCATTATTTGGCTGATTAAGGTAAATGTGACTTACTGAGGTAAATATAGCTACAGATGATGGCTGCTTTGGTCAGTTAGAACAATTAGACCATCTGCTTTATTCTGGCCTTATTTAGTGCAAATTAACTGATCTGAGTTAATTGAACCTATATTCTTGTGAAAACAAAGCCACAGAGAAAGAAGGTGAACCAGGTACAGATATGTGCTAGCTCTGATGTGAACCTTGATATTCAAGACAAGCTTGAATTGCTAGACTTTTTTAAATAACTTTGGAAATTTCCACACTTCAAACTGAGTTTTTGAACAAGAGTTAATAATTCTCTCACCCTGTGAATCCACAGCTAATACTGATTAGCAGTAGCATGCCCATTTGTGAAGCTTTATTATTTTCTAGAAATCTAAGAAAAATAAACATTACTTTCAGCTTTCATTGCATGACATACATATAGATATAACTTTTAAAAAGAATTACAATGCAAACTCAAATAGCCTTTCAAAATGCAAACTACTAACTTTGTCAGAGCACTTCTTTGCTGACGTTCTTTTTCAACTTGCAGATACTGAGTTTGCTGTTCAATTGTCTTTTCCCAGAAGTTTCTCAGGTCGCTAGTTTCACATCCCCGCACTTCATGACGTATGTATTGACTATTCATTTTCTGTGAAGGATAAATTTGAAATGGTTATATTACAAGTTATTGGTCCCTCATTTCTTTTCACAGCAGAAACACAGTGCTGTTGTTTTGGATTTTCACAGCATTAGGTTCACACTTTTTTTTTTTTTTTTTATATAGGATCAGGATATCAGTAGGCAATTTAAACTTTCATTTTCTTCCTCTGACACTTGACAATGTGCTGTTTGCAGTGATGTGAATTCCTACTTGCTAATTTCAGATATTTCTCACCTCCATCTGTCTGTGGTTTCTAAGCTTACCATGTAGGACTTTTCTCTTGTATTCTCTGTGTTACTGATTAGGATATAATTTACGGTACTCAAAAGTGAAAGGAAGTAGAAAAATTGCCAGAGCTAGTGGAACTTCTCATTGTTTTCATTTTTATAATATGTTCAGGTGACCATGGTAGATCAAGACTCAAGCAATGATGAAAACCTACTTTGGTGTTTTGCTGTTTATGACTTTAAATTTTGCCTTAATTTTAGGGAGGAATTGAAAAAAATGTGCATGAACTAAGATGTTAACCTGCAAAACCCATCATACTTATTAAATGCTTCTCCCTTTCCTGTAATTTTCAAAACAGAGCAGTTTCATTCAGTGTGTTTACATATCTGTCCATTCTGTTCATCTCCCTTCATTTAATGTCATCTTAGAAATAATTTTGGGAGTAAATCTTATCCTATGAAAAAATACATGTGTCTCGGGATGACTCTTCATGGTCTAACAGTCAAGCTCTCATATCCCGCATTACAACGAGAAAATCACATTGTTACTTTCAAACCTTCATTAAATATGGAATTAGTTTATAGATGCTGCCTTCCAAATTGCCGTGTCATATTGCATAAACGTGCCATTATAATATTTTCCAGAATATTTAATTTTTTTAACAAGTATTTTTGGGCTCTCTCATGTGTTGTTTGAATTTGTGGGAATTATTTGCAATTTATTTTAATCAGAGCCATAGAGAACTAGTAAACAATGCCCTCAAGGCTAGCTGGGAAAAGCTTGAAGGAACTACTGCCATTCCCCTGCTGGGTGTGGTAAGGAAGTTATCCTGTCAAGGATAACTTCCTGGTCCAGGTATTAGACGGACTGACCCGAGGTGAAGCCTTACTGGACCTGGTGCTCACCAACGTGGAGGAGAGCATTAGAGGGGTTAAGATTGGAGG
>NW_018364851.1:31620-32610 GCF_002078875.1 Numida meleagris | reverse complement strand
GGAGGGGGCGTGGTCACAGCATGGTCGGGTGTGGGCGGGGCTTGTGGAAAGGGGCGTGGTCAGATGTGGGCGGAACTTAAGGGTGGGGCGGGGCTTATTTGGCGGGCGTGACCAGTGTGGGCGGGGCCTATGGAAGGGGCGGGGTCACGGCGTGGTCGAATGTGGGCGGGGCTTATGGAAAGGGGCGGGCTCAGACGGCGTGGCCTCGTGGGCGGGGCTAGTGGTGGGGGCGTGGTCAGATGTGGGCGGAGCTTAAGGGTGGGGCGGGGTTCAAGGTGGGGGCGTGGTCACAGGGAGCTTGGGCAGATGTGGGCGGGGCTTATGGGGGGCGGGGTCTCATGGGGTGGGGTCATAGCATCGACGGATGTGGGCGGAGCAAAAGGAGGGGGCGTGGTCACAGGCAGGGTCACTGTGGGCGGGGCTTATGGAGGGGGCGTGGCCAGAAGCGGGCGGGCCTCGGAGAGGGCGGGGCCAGAAGTGGGAGGGGCTTAAGAATGGGGCGTGGTCGCAGGGAGATGGCCGGATGTGGGAGGGGCGGGGTTTATGGTGGGGGCGTGGTCACAGCATGATCGAAGGTGGGCGGGGCTTGTGGAAAGGGGCGTGGCCATACGGCGTGGACTCGTGGGCGGGGCTTACGGTGGGGGCGTGGTCACAGAGTCATTGTCCGGGATGTGGGCGGGGCTTTATGCAGGGGGCGTGGCCAGAAGTGGGCGGGGCTTATGGAGGGGGCGTGGTCAGAAGCGGGCGGGCCTCGGGGAGGGGCTTACGGAAGGGGGGCGTGGTCAGATGTGGACGGGGCTTTGGGGAGGGGGCGTGACCAGAAGTGGGCGGGGCTTTTTATGGAGGGGGCGTGGTCAGACGTGGGCGGGGCTTTATGGTGGGGGCGTGGTCAGAGGCACGGTCGTGTGGGTGGGGCTTTGCGGAGGGGGCGTGGTCAGAAGTGGGCGGGGCTTTTTATGGTGGGGGCGTGGCCAGAGACACAGTGGCGGG
>NW_018364851.1:28803-30140 GCF_002078875.1 Numida meleagris | reverse complement strand
GGCATCGGCGCAGGCGCTGCTGCAGCGGGCGCAGGGCGGCACCCATGGGTGCCCCCGGGGGGAGGTCGGGACCCAGGAGCTCCTCCAGGAGCAGGGCCTGGGCGCAGCCTCGCAGTGGGGCATCGGGGGGGGCCCCGTCCCGCAACCCCACCCCGACCCAACCTGCACGGTGGGGAGGGGGGGACATCAAGCAATGGGGTGGGGTTGGGGACACCAGGTGGGTTGGGGACATCGCCGTGGGGCTGGGGACACCAACTGGGTTGGGGACATTGCCGTGGGTGGGGGACATCTCCATGGGGTTGGGGACATCTGCATGGGTTGGGGACATCTCCTTGGGATGGGGACATCCCATGGGGTTGGGGACATCTCCTTGGGATGGGGACATCGTGTTGGGTTGGGGACATCTCCATGGGGTTGGGGACATCTTGTTGGGTTGGGGACATCTCCATGGGTTGGGGACATCTCCATGGGTTGGGGACGTCCCTTGGGTTGGGGACATCGCGTCGGGTTGGGGACATTGCGTTGGGTTGGGGACATCTTGTTGGGTTGGGGACATCTTGTTGGGTTGGGGACATCCCATGGGGTTGGGGACATCTCCTTGGGATGGGGACATCTCCATGGGGCTGAGGACATCTCCATGGGGTTGGGGACGTCCCATGGGTTGGGGACATCGCATTGGGTTGGGGACATTGCGTTGGGTTGGGGACATTGCATTGGGTTGGGGACATCGCCATGGGTTGGGGACATCGCTGTGGGGCTGGGGACACCAAGTGGGTTGGGGACATCTCCATGGCGTTGGGGACATCCCATGGGGCTGGGGACATCGCATTGGGTTGGGGACATTGCGTTGGGTTGGGGACATTGCATTGGGTTGGGGACATCGCCATGGGTTGGGGACATCGCCGTGGGGCTGGGGACACCAAGTGGGTTGGGGACATCTCCATGGGGTTGGGGACATCCCATGGGGCTGGGGACATCCCATGGGTTGGGGACATCGCGTTGGGTTGGGGACATCGCGTTGGGTTGGGGACATCTCCATGGGGTTGGGGACATCGTGTTGGGTTGGGGACATCTCCTTGGGATGGGGACATCGCCATGGGGCTGGGGACATTGCGCTGGGTTGGGGACATCTCCATGGGTTGGGGACATCGCGTTGGGTTGGGGACATCGCCATGGGGTTGGGGACATCCCATGGCTTGGGGACACCGCATGGAATTTGGGGACACCCCAGGGGATTTGGGGACAACAAGTGGATCTGGGGAGGCCCAATGGGAGTCGGGGTCACCCCATGGGTTTTGGGGTCACCCCATGGGATCTGGGGAGGCCCAATGGGATTC
>NW_018364851.1:24899-25977 GCF_002078875.1 Numida meleagris | reverse complement strand
CACTGGGGTTGGGGACACCCCATGGGATCTGGGGACACCTATGGGATTTGGGGGACGCCCCATGGGTTTTGGGGTCACCCCATGGGATTTGGGGTTGCCCCGTGGGGGCTGGGGACACCTATGGGATTTGGGGTCACCCCATGGGATTCGGGGTCACCCCATGGGATTCGGGGTCGCCCCATGGGATTTGGGGTCACCCCATGGGATTCGGGGACACCCTGTGGGGTTTGGGGTCACCCCATGGGGTTTTGGGGTCGCCCCATGGGTTTTGGGGTCACCCCATGGGATTTGGGGACACCTATGGGATTTGGGGGACGCCCCATGGGTTTTGGGGTCGCCCCATGGGGTTTTGGGGTCGCCCCATGGGATTTGGGGTCACCCCATGGGTTTTGGGGTCGCCCCATGGGATTTGGGGTCACCCCATGGGATTCAGGGTCACCCCATGGGATTCGGGGACACCTATGGGATTTGGGGGACGCCCCATGGGTTTTGGGGTCACCCCATGGGATTTGTGGACACCCCATGGGATTTGGGGTCACCCACTGGGGGTTGGGGACACCCCATGGGATCTGGGGACACCTATGGGATTTGGGGGACGCCCCATGTGTTTTGGGGTCACCCCATGGGATTTGGGGTCGCCCCGTGGGGGCTGGGGACACCTATGGGATTTGGGGTCACCCCATGGGATTCGGGGTTGCCCCATGGGATTTGGGGTCGCCCCATGGGATTTGGGGTCGCCCCATGGGGTTTTGGGGTCGCCCCATGGGATTCGGGGTCGCCCCATGGGTTTTGGGGTCACCCCATGGGATTTGGGGTCACCCCATGGGTTTTGGGGTCACCCACTGGGGGTTGGGGTTGCCCCATTGGGGTTGGGGACACCCCATGGGATCTGGGGACACCTATGGGATTTGGGGGACGCCCCATGGGTTTTGGGGTCACCCCATGGGATTCGGGGTCACCCCATGGGATTTGGGGTCGCCCCATGGGATTTGGGGTCGCCCCATGGGGTTTTGGGGTCGCCCCATGGGATTCGGGGTCACCCCATGGGATTTGGGGGCACCCCATGGGATTTGGGGTC
>NW_018364851.1:20759-21773 GCF_002078875.1 Numida meleagris | reverse complement strand
GGGGTCGCCCCATGGGGTTTGTGGACAACCCAGTGGGACTAGGGACACCCCATGGGATTTGGGGACATCTCCATGGGATTCGGGGTCGCGCATGGGGTTTGGGGTCACCCCATGGGATTTGGGGTCAACCCGTGGGATTTGGGGTCGCCCCATGGGATTTGGGGAGGCCCAATGGGATTCAGAGTCACCCCATGGGATTTGGGGTCACCCCATGGGATTCGGGGGCACCCCATGGGATTCAGGGTCACCCCATGGGATCTGGGGACACCCCATGGGACTTGGGGTCACCCCATGGGATTCGGGGTCACCCCATGGGATTTGGGGGCACCCCATGGGATTCGGGGTCGCCCCATGGGATTTGGGGTCACCCCATGGGATTCAGGGTCACCCCATGGGATTTGGGGTCACCCCATGGGATTCGGGGACACCCTGTGGGGTTTGGGGTCACCCTGTGGGGTTTTGGGGTCGCCCCATGGGTTTTGGGGTCACCCCGTGGGATTTGGGGTCGCCCCGTGGGGGCTGGGGACACCTATGGGATTTGGGGTCACCCCATGGGATTCGGGGTCACCCCATGGGTTTTGGGGTCACCCACTGGGGGTTGGGGTTGCCCCATTGGGGTTGGGGACACCCCATGGGATTCGGGGTCACCCCATGGGACTTGGGGACACCCCATGGGACTTGGGGTCACCCCATGGGATTCAGGGTCACCCCATGGGGTTTTGGGGGCACCCCATGGGATTCGGGGACACCCTGTGGGGTTTGGGGTCACCCCATGGGGTTTTGGGGTCGCCCCATGGGTTTTGGGGACACCTATGGGATTTGGGGTCGCCCCGTGGGGTTTTGGGGTCGCCCCGTGGGGTTTTGGGGTCGCCCCGTGGGGTTTTGGGGTCGCCCCGTGGGGTTTTGGGGCGCTGTGGGTCCCACCTTGTGCGGGCCGCAGGACGACGACGTAGTCGCGGGTGCCGCACTCCTGCGCCTTCCTGAACTCGGCCTCGCTGCGGGGACGGGGGGGGG
>NW_018364851.1:12084-13208 GCF_002078875.1 Numida meleagris | reverse complement strand
GGGTGACATTGGGTGACATGGGGTGACACTGGGTGACACTGGGTGACGTGAGGGTGACATTGGGTGACGTGAGGGTGACATTGGGTGACACTGGGTGACTCTGGGTGACGTGAGGGTGACATTGGGTGACACTGGGTGACATGAGGTGACACTGGGTGACACTGGGTGACACGAGGGTGACATTGGGTGACAACCGAGTGACATTGGGTGATGTGAGGGTGACACTGGGTGATGTCAGGGTGACACTGGGTGACAATGGGTGACACTGGGTGACACTGGGTGACATGGGGTGACACTGGGTGACAACCGAGTGACATTGGGTGACGTGAGGGTGACACTGGATGACAACCGAGTGACATTGGGTGACACTGGGTGACACTGGGTGATGTGGGGTGAGTAAGTGTGGGGTGGCAGCGGGTGACACTGGGTGATGTGAGGGTGACACTGGGTGACAGAGGGGTGACAAAGGGATGACACTGGGGTGACAAAATGGTGACAAAGAGATGAAACCGGGTGACCAAGGGGTGACACCGGGTGACCAAGGGGTGAGACTGGGGTGACACCGGGTGACAGAGGGGTGACACCAGGTGACCAAGGGGTGACACTGGGGTGACACCGGGTGACAGAGGGGTGACCAAGGGGTGACCAAGGGGTGACAAAGGGATGACACTGGGGTGACAGAGGGGTGCCAAAGGGGTGACAGAGGGGTGACAGAGGGGTGACACTGGGTGACCAAGGGGTGACACCGGGTGACCAAGGGGTGACAAAGGGATGACACTGGGGTGACAGAGGGTTGACAAAGGGGTGACCAAGGGGTGACCAAGGGGTGACAAAGGGATGACACCGGGTGACAAAGGGGTGACACTGGGGTGACAGAGGGGTGACCGAGGGGTGACAAAGGGGTGACCAAGGGGTGGCACTGGGGTGACACCGGGTGACAGAGGGGTGACAAAGGGGTGATAGAGGGGTGACACCGGGTGACCAAGGGGTGACACTGGGGTGACACCGGGTGACAGAGGGTTGACAAAGGGGTGACCAAGGGGTGACCAAGGGGTGACACCGGGTGACAGCAGGTGACAAGAGGGGTGACACTGGGGTGACACCGGGGTGACAGAGGGGTGACA
>NW_018364851.1:0-10743 GCF_002078875.1 Numida meleagris | reverse complement strand
GCCTGCCCCACTTCCCGGGACCCTATAGGGTTCGGCTGAGCTTCCAGGACCTCATAGGGTCCACCATACCCTTCCAGGACCTCAAAGGGTCCACTATGCCCTTCCAGGACCTCATAGAACCCACGTGCCCTTCCAGGACCTCAAAGGGTCCACTATGCCCTTCCAGGACCTTATAGAACCCATATGCCCTTCCAGGACCCCATAGAACCCACGTGTCCTTCCAGGACCCCATAGAACCCACATGCCCTTCCAGGACCTCATAGGGTCCACCATACCCTTCCAGGACCTCAAAGGGTCCACTATGCCCTTCCAGGACCTCATAGAACCCACATGCCCTTCCAGGACCCTATAGGGTCCACCATGCCCTTCCAGGACCCCATAGAACCCACATGCCCTTCCAGGACTCCACAGAACCCACATGACCTTCCAGGACCCCACAGGATCTGCCTGAGCTTCCTGGACCCCACAGAACCCATATGACCTTCCAGGACCCCATAGGGTCTGTCTGAGCTTCCAGGACCCCATGGAACCCACATGACCTTCCAGGACCCCTTAGGGTCCACCTTGACCTTCCAGGACCCCATAGGGTCTGCCAGAGCTTCCAGGACCCCACAGAACCCGTATGACCTTCCAGGACCCCATAGGGTCCCCCTGATTGGCCACTCCTATGGCTAATCTCCACCCCTGACCTCTGATTGGCCACATCCATAGCTAAGCCCCACCCCCCAGCCCCGTCCTACCCTCTTATTGGTCTCCCCCATGGCTGTTCCCCGCCCCTTTTCCATCCCTGTTCTTTGACTGGCCACCCCTAGGGCTAATCCTCGTCTCTGCCCTCTGATTGGCCACACCCATAGATAAGCCCCGCCCTTCAGCCAGCCCCACTCTCTTATTGGCCAACCCCATGGCAGAGCCCTGCCTCTTATAAAGCTCTAAGCTCTGATTGGCTGCGCCCACAGCTAAGCCCCGCCCCTCACCCAGCTCCGCCTTCTGGCCGCACCCATGGTCAAGCTCCGCCCCTCAGCCCAGCCCTGCCCTCCGATTGGCCACTCACACGGCTAAGCCCCGCCCTTCAGCCCGGCCCTGCCCTTTGATTGGCCACCCCCAAGGCTAAGCCCCACCCCTCAGCCCAGCCCTGCCCTCCGATTGGCCACTCACACGGCTAAGCCCCGCCCTTCAGCCCGGCCCTGCCCTTTGATTGGCCACCCCCAAGGCTAAGCCCCACCCCTCAGCCCAGCCCTGCCCTCCGATTGGCCACTCACACGGCTAAGCCCCGCCCTTCAGCCCGGCCCTGCCCTTTGATTGGCCACCCCCAAGGCTAAGCCCCACCCCTCAGCCCAGCCCTGCCCTCCGATTGGCCACTCACACGGCTAAGCCCCGCCCTTCAGCCCGGCCCTGCCCTTTGATTGGCCACCCCCAAGGCTAAGCCCCACCCCTCAGCCCAGCCCTGCCCTCCGATTGGCCACTCACACGGCTAAGCCCCGCCCTTCAGCCCGGCCCTGCCCTTTGATTGGCCACCCCCAAGGCTAAGCCCCACCCCTCAGCCCAGCCCTGCCCTCCGATTGGCCACTCACACGGCTAAGCCCCGCCCTTCAGCCCGGCCCTGCCCTTTGATTGGCCACCCCCAAGGCTAAGCCCCACCCCTCAGCCCAGCCCTGCCCTCCGATTGGCCACTCACACGGCTAAGCCCCGCCCTTCAGCCCGGCCCTGCCCTTTGATTGGCCACCCCCAAGGCTAAGCCCCACCCCTCAGCCCAGCCCTGCCCTCCGATTGGCCACTCACACGGCTAAGCCCCGCCCTTCAGCCCGGCCCTGCCCTTTGATTGGCCACCCCCAAGGCTAAGCCCCACCCCTCAGCCCAGCCCTGCCCTCCGATTGGCCACTCACACGGCTAAGCCCCGCCCTTCAGCCCGGCCCTGCCCTTTGATTGGCCACCCCCAAGGCTAAGCCCCACCCCTCAGCCCAGCCCTGCCCTCCGATTGGCCACTCACACGGCTAAGCCCCGCCCTTCAGCCCGGCCCTGCCCTTTGATTGGCCACCCCCAAGGCTAAGCCCCACCCCTCAGCCCAGCCCTGCCCTCCGATTGGCCACTCACACGGCTAAGCCCCGCCCTTCAGCCCGGCCCTGCCCTTTGATTGGCCACCCCCAAGGCTAAGCCCCACCCCTCAGCCCAGCCCTGCCCTCCGATTGGCCACTCACACGGCTAAGCCCCGCCCTTCAGCCCGGCCCTGCCCTTTGATTGGCCACCCCCAAGGCTAAGCCCCACCCCTCAGCCCAGCCCTGCCCTCCGATTGGCCACTCACACGGCTAAGCCCCGCCCTTCAGCCCGGCCCTGCCCTTTGATTGGCCACCCCCAAGGCTAAGCCCCACCCCTCAGCCCAGCCCTGCCCTCCGATTGGCCACTCACACGGCTAAGCCCCGCCCTTCAGCCCGGCCCTGCCCTTTGATTGGCCACCCCCAAGGCTAAGCCCCACCCCTCAGCCCAGCCCTGCCCTCCGATTGGCCACTCACACGGCTAAGCCCCGCCCTTCAGCCCGGCCCTGCCCTTTGATTGGCCACCCCCAAGGCTAAGCCCCACCCCTCAGCCCAGCCCTGCCCTCCGATTGGCCACTCACACGGCTAAGCCCCGCCCTTCAGCCCGGCCCTGCCCTTTGATTGGCCACCCCCAAGGCTAAGCCCCACCCCTCAGCCCAGCCCTGCCCTCCGATTGGCCACTCACACGGCTAAGCCCCGCCCTTCAGCCCGGCCCTGCCCTTTGATTGGCCACCCCCAAGGCTAAGCCCCACCCCTCAGCCCAGCCCTGCCCTCCGATTGGCCACTCACACGGCTAAGCCCCGCCCTTCAGCCCGGCCCTGCCCTTTGATTGGCCACCCCCAAGGCTAAGCCCCACCCCTCAGCCCAGCCCTGCCCTCCGATTGGCCACTCACACGGCTAAGCCCCGCCCTTCAGCCCGGCCCTGCCCTTTGATTGGCCACCCCCAAGGCTAAGCCCCACCCCTCAGCCCAGCCCTGCCCTCCGATTGGCCACTCACACGGCTAAGCCCCGCCCTTCAGCCCGGCCCTGCCCTTTGATTGGCCACCCCCAAGGCTAAGCCCCACCCCTCAGCCCAGCCCTGCCCTCCGATTGGCCACTCACACGGCTAAGCCCCGCCCTTCAGCCCGGCCCTGCCCTTTGATTGGCCACCCCCAAGGCTAAGCCCCACCCCTCAGCCCAGCCCTGCCCTCCGATTGGCCACTCACACGGCTAAGCCCCGCCCTTCAGCCCGGCCCTGCCCTTTGATTGGCCACCCCCAAGGCTAAGCCCCACCCCTCAGCCCAGCCCTGCCCTCCGATTGGCCACTCACACGGCTAAGCCCCGCCCTTCAGCCCGGCCCTGCCCTTTGATTGGCCACCCCCAAGGCTAAGCCCCACCCCTCAGCCCAGCCCTGCCCTCCGATTGGCCACTCACACGGCTAAGCCCCGCCCTTCAGCCCGGCCCTGCCCTTTGATTGGCCACCCCCAAGGCTAAGCCCCACCCCTCAGCCCAGCCCTGCCCTCCGATTGGCCACTCACACGGCTAAGCCCCGCCCTTCAGCCCGGCCCTGCCCTTTGATTGGCCACCCCCAAGGCTAAGCCCCACCCCTCAGCCCAGCCCTGCCCTCCGATTGGCCACTCACACGGCTAAGCCCCGCCCTTCAGCCCGGCCCTGCCCTTTGATTGGCCACCCCCAAGGCTAAGCCCCACCCCTCAGCCCAGCCCTGCCCTCCGATTGGCCACTCACACGGCTAAGCCCCGCCCTTCAGCCCGGCCCTGCCCTTTGATTGGCCACCCCCAAGGCTAAGCCCCACCCCTCAGCCCAGCCCTGCCCTCCGATTGGCCACTCACACGGCTAAGCCCCGCCCTTCAGCCCGGCCCTGCCCTTTGATTGGCCACCCCCAAGGCTAAGCCCCACCCCTCAGCCCAGCCCTGCCCTCCGATTGGCCACTCACACGGCTAAGCCCCGCCCTTCAGCCCGGCCCTGCCCTTTGATTGGCCACCCCCAAGGCTAAGCCCCACCCCTCAGCCCAGCCCTGCCCTCCGATTGGCCACTCACACGGCTAAGCCCCGCCCTTCAGCCCGGCCCTGCCCTTTGATTGGCCACCCCCAAGGCTAAGCCCCACCCCTCAGCCCAGCCCTGCCCTCCGATTGGCCACTCACACGGCTAAGCCCCGCCCTTCAGCCCGGCCCTGCCCTTTGATTGGCCACCCCCAAGGCTAAGCCCCACCCCTCAGCCCAGCCCTGCCCTCCGATTGGCCACTCACACGGCTAAGCCCCGCCCTTCAGCCCGGCCCTGCCCTTTGATTGGCCACCCCCAAGGCTAAGCCCCACCCCTCAGCCCAGCCCTGCCCTCCGATTGGCCACTCACACGGCTAAGCCCCGCCCTTCAGCCCGGCCCTGCCCTTTGATTGGCCACCCCCAAGGCTAAGCCCCACCCCTCAGCCCAGCCCTGCCCTCCGATTGGCCACTCACACGGCTAAGCCCCGCCCTTCAGCCCGGCCCTGCCCTTTGATTGGCCACCCCCAAGGCTAAGCCCCACCCCTCAGCCCAGCCCTGCCCTCCGATTGGCCACTCACACGGCTAAGCCCCGCCCTTCAGCCCGGCCCTGCCCTTTGATTGGCCACCCCCAAGGCTAAGCCCCACCCCTCAGCCCAGCCCTGCCCTCCGATTGGCCACTCACACGGCTAAGCCCCGCCCTTCAGCCCGGCCCTGCCCTTTGATTGGCCACCCCCAAGGCTAAGCCCCACCCCTCAGCCCAGCCCTGCCCTCCGATTGGCCACTCACACGGCTAAGCCCCGCCCTTCAGCCCGGCCCTGCCCTTTGATTGGCCACCCCCAAGGCTAAGCCCCACCCCTCAGCCCAGCCCTGCCCTCCGATTGGCCACTCACACGGCTAAGCCCCGCCCTTCAGCCCGGCCCTGCCCTTTGATTGGCCACCCCCAAGGCTAAGCCCCACCCCTCAGCCCAGCCCTGCCCTCCGATTGGCCACTCACACGGCTAAGCCCCGCCCTTCAGCCCGGCCCTGCCCTTTGATTGGCCACCCCCAAGGCTAAGCCCCACCCCTCAGCCCAGCCCTGCCCTCCGATTGGCCACTCACACGGCTAAGCCCCGCCCTTCAGCCCGGCCCTGCCCTTTGATTGGCCACCCCCAAGGCTAAGCCCCACCCCTCAGCCCAGCCCTGCCCTCCGATTGGCCACTCACACGGCTAAGCCCCGCCCTTCAGCCCGGCCCTGCCCTTTGATTGGCCACCCCCAAGGCTAAGCCCCACCCCTCAGCCCAGCCCTGCCCTCCGATTGGCCACTCACACGGCTAAGCCCCGCCCTTCAGCCCGGCCCTGCCCTTTGATTGGCCACCCCCAAGGCTAAGCCCCACCCCTCAGCCCAGCCCTGCCCTCCGATTGGCCACTCACACGGCTAAGCCCCGCCCTTCAGCCCGGCCCTGCCCTTTGATTGGCCACCCCCAAGGCTAAGCCCCACCCCTCAGCCCAGCCCTGCCCTCCGATTGGCCACTCACACGGCTAAGCCCCGCCCTTCAGCCCGGCCCTGCCCTTTGATTGGCCACCCCCAAGGCTAAGCCCCACCCCTCAGCCCAGCCCTGCCCTCCGATTGGCCACTCACACGGCTAAGCCCCGCCCTTCAGCCCGGCCCTGCCCTTTGATTGGCCACCCCCAAGGCTAAGCCCCACCCCTCAGCCCAGCCCTGCCCTCCGATTGGCCACTCACACGGCTAAGCCCCGCCCTTCAGCCCGGCCCTGCCCTTTGATTGGCCACCCCCAAGGCTAAGCCCCACCCCTCAGCCCAGCCCTGCCCTCCGATTGGCCACTCACACGGCTAAGCCCCGCCCTTCAGCCCGGCCCTGCCCTTTGATTGGCCACCCCCAAGGCTAAGCCCCACCCCTCAGCCCAGCCCTGCCCTCCGATTGGCCACTCACACGGCTAAGCCCCGCCCTTCAGCCCGGCCCTGCCCTTTGATTGGCCACCCCCAAGGCTAAGCCCCACCCCTCAGCCCAGCCCTGCCCTCCGATTGGCCACTCACACGGCTAAGCCCCGCCCTTCAGCCCGGCCCTGCCCTTTGATTGGCCACCCCCAAGGCTAAGCCCCACCCCTCAGCCCAGCCCTGCCCTCCGATTGGCCACTCACACGGCTAAGCCCCGCCCTTCAGCCCGGCCCTGCCCTTTGATTGGCCACCCCCAAGGCTAAGCCCCACCCCTCAGCCCAGCCCTGCCCTCCGATTGGCCACTCACACGGCTAAGCCCCGCCCTTCAGCCCGGCCCTGCCCTTTGATTGGCCACCCCCAAGGCTAAGCCCCACCCCTCAGCCCAGCCCTGCCCTCCGATTGGCCACTCACACGGCTAAGCCCCGCCCTTCAGCCCGGCCCTGCCCTTTGATTGGCCACCCCCAAGGCTAAGCCCCACCCCTCAGCCCAGCCCTGCCCTCCGATTGGCCACTCACACGGCTAAGCCCCGCCCTTCAGCCCGGCCCTGCCCTTTGATTGGCCACCCCCAAGGCTAAGCCCCACCCCTCAGCCCAGCCCTGCCCTCCGATTGGCCACTCACACGGCTAAGCCCCGCCCTTCAGCCCGGCCCTGCCCTTTGATTGGCCACCCCCAAGGCTAAGCCCCACCCCTCAGCCCAGCCCTGCCCTCCGATTGGCCACTCACACGGCTAAGCCCCGCCCTTCAGCCCGGCCCTGCCCTTTGATTGGCCACCCCCAAGGCTAAGCCCCACCCCTCAGCCCAGCCCTGCCCTCCGATTGGCCACTCACACGGCTAAGCCCCGCCCTTCAGCCCGGCCCTGCCCTTTGATTGGCCACCCCCAAGGCTAAGCCCCACCCCTCAGCCCAGCCCTGCCCTCCGATTGGCCACTCACACGGCTAAGCCCCGCCCTTCAGCCCGGCCCTGCCCTTTGATTGGCCACCCCCAAGGCTAAGCCCCACCCCTCAGCCCAGCCCTGCCCTCCGATTGGCCACTCACACGGCTAAGCCCCGCCCTTCAGCCCGGCCCTGCCCTTTGATTGGCCACCCCCAAGGCTAAGCCCCACCCCTCAGCCCAGCCCTGCCCTCCGATTGGCCACTCACACGGCTAAGCCCCGCCCTTCAGCCCGGCCCTGCCCTTTGATTGGCCACCCCCAAGGCTAAGCCCCACCCCTCAGCCCAGCCCTGCCCTCCGATTGGCCACTCACACGGCTAAGCCCCGCCCTTCAGCCCGGCCCTGCCCTTTGATTGGCCACCCCCAAGGCTAAGCCCCACCCCTCAGCCCAGCCCTGCCCTCCGATTGGCCACTCACACGGCTAAGCCCCGCCCTTCAGCCCGGCCCTGCCCTTTGATTGGCCACCCCCAAGGCTAAGCCCCACCCCTCAGCCCAGCCCTGCCCTCCGATTGGCCACTCACACGGCTAAGCCCCGCCCTTCAGCCCGGCCCTGCCCTTTGATTGGCCACCCCCAAGGCTAAGCCCCACCCCTCAGCCCAGCCCTGCCCTCCGATTGGCCACTCACACGGCTAAGCCCCGCCCTTCAGCCCGGCCCTGCCCTTTGATTGGCCACCCCCAAGGCTAAGCCCCACCCCTCAGCCCAGCCCTGCCCTCCGATTGGCCACTCACACGGCTAAGCCCCGCCCTTCAGCCCGGCCCTGCCCTTTGATTGGCCACCCCCAAGGCTAAGCCCCACCCCTCAGCCCAGCCCTGCCCTCCGATTGGCCACTCACACGGCTAAGCCCCGCCCTTCAGCCCGGCCCTGCCCTTTGATTGGCCACCCCCAAGGCTAAGCCCCACCCCTCAGCCCAGCCCTGCCCTCCGATTGGCCACTCACACGGCTAAGCCCCGCCCTTCAGCCCGGCCCTGCCCTTTGATTGGCCACCCCCAAGGCTAAGCCCCACCCCTCAGCCCAGCCCTGCCCTCCGATTGGCCACTCACACGGCTAAGCCCCGCCCTTCAGCCCGGCCCTGCCCTTTGATTGGCCACCCCCAAGGCTAAGCCCCACCCCTCAGCCCAGCCCTGCCCTCCGATTGGCCACTCACACGGCTAAGCCCCGCCCTTCAGCCCGGCCCTGCCCTTTGATTGGCCACCCCCAAGGCTAAGCCCCACCCCTCAGCCCAGCCCTGCCCTCCGATTGGCCACTCACACGGCTAAGCCCCGCCCTTCAGCCCGGCCCTGCCCTTTGATTGGCCACCCCCAAGGCTAAGCCCCACCCCTCAGCCCAGCCCTGCCCTCCGATTGGCCACTCACACGGCTAAGCCCCGCCCTTCAGCCCGGCCCTGCCCTTTGATTGGCCACCCCCAAGGCTAAGCCCCACCCCTCAGCCCAGCCCTGCCCTCCGATTGGCCACTCACACGGCTAAGCCCCGCCCTTCAGCCCGGCCCTGCCCTTTGATTGGCCACCCCCAAGGCTAAGCCCCACCCCTCAGCCCAGCCCTGCCCTCCGATTGGCCACTCACACGGCTAAGCCCCGCCCTTCAGCCCGGCCCTGCCCTTTGATTGGCCACCCCCAAGGCTAAGCCCCACCCCTCAGCCCAGCCCTGCCCTCCGATTGGCCACTCACACGGCTAAGCCCCGCCCTTCAGCCCGGCCCTGCCCTTTGATTGGCCACCCCCAAGGCTAAGCCCCACCCCTCAGCCCAGCCCTGCCCTCCGATTGGCCACTCACACGGCTAAGCCCCGCCCTTCAGCCCGGCCCTGCCCTTTGATTGGCCACCCCCAAGGCTAAGCCCCACCCCTCAGCCCAGCCCTGCCCTCCGATTGGCCACTCACACGGCTAAGCCCCGCCCTTCAGCCCGGCCCTGCCCTTTGATTGGCCACCCCCAAGGCTAAGCCCCACCCCTCAGCCCAGCCCTGCCCTCCGATTGGCCACTCACACGGCTAAGCCCCGCCCTTCAGCCCGGCCCTGCCCTTTGATTGGCCACCCCCAAGGCTAAGCCCCACCCCTCAGCCCAGCCCTGCCCTCCGATTGGCCACTCACACGGCTAAGCCCCGCCCTTCAGCCCGGCCCTGCCCTTTGATTGGCCACCCCCAAGGCTAAGCCCCACCCCTCAGCCCAGCCCTGCCCTCCGATTGGCCACTCACACGGCTAAGCCCCGCCCTTCAGCCCGGCCCTGCCCTTTGATTGGCCACCCCCAAGGCTAAGCCCCACCCCTCAGCCCAGCCCTGCCCTCCGATTGGCCACTCACACGGCTAAGCCCCGCCCTTCAGCCCGGCCCTGCCCTTTGATTGGCCACCCCCAAGGCTAAGCCCCACCCCTCAGCCCAGCCCTGCCCTCCGATTGGCCACTCACACGGCTAAGCCCCGCCCTTCAGCCCGGCCCTGCCCTTTGATTGGCCACCCCCAAGGCTAAGCCCCACCCCTCAGCCCAGCCCTGCCCTCCGATTGGCCACTCACACGGCTAAGCCCCGCCCTTCAGCCCGGCCCTGCCCTTTGATTGGCCACCCCCAAGGCTAAGCCCCACCCCTCAGCCCAGCCCTGCCCTCTGATTGGCTCACCATGGTCGCCCCTCCAGCACCGGCAGCAGCACCAGCGCCAGCAGCAACCCCAGCGCGTTCACCACTGTCTCCTGCCCAGTATAGACCAGTACAAACCAGTATAAACCAGTACAGACCAGTATAGACCAGTACAGACCAGCAAAGACCAGTAGAACCCAATCCCCTCCCAGTATAGCCCTGCACAACCCAGTCCCTCCCAGTTCCCTCCCAGTGCCTCCCAGTATAAACCAGCGCCTCCCAGTTCCCTCCCAGTGCCTCCCAGTATAAACCAGCCCCTCCCATCTCCTCCCAGTTCCCTCCCAGTATAAACCAGTCCCTCCCAGACCCTCCCAGCTCCTCCCAGTTCCCTCCCAGTATAAACCAGCCCTTCCCAGTTCCCTCCCAGCCCCTCCCAGTATAAACCAGCCCCTCCCAGTTCCCTCCCAGCTCCTCCCAGTTCCCCCCCAGTGCCTCCCAGCCCCTCCCAGCGCCTCCCAGTATAAACCAGTCCCTCCCATTCCCCCCCAGTCCCTCCCAGTTCCTCCCAGTACAAACCAGCCCCTCCCAGTTCCCTCCCAGCTCCTCCCAGTTCCCTCCCAGTATAAACCAGACCCTCCCAGTTCCTTCCCAGTTCCCTCCCAGTGCCTCCCAGTCCCTCCCAGTCCCCACCAGTGCCATCCCAGTCCCTCCCAGTTCTTCCCGGTTCCTCCCATTCCCTCCCAGTCCCTCCCAGTCCCTCCCAGTTTCCTCCCAGCCCCTCCCAGTTCCCTCCCAGCACCTCCCAGTATAAACCAGCCCCTCCCAGTTCCCTCCCAGCGCCTCCCAGTTTCCTCCCAGCCCCTCCCAGTATAAACCAGCCCCTCCCAGCTCCTCCCAGTTCCCTCCCAGTGCCTCCCAGTCCCTCCCAGTTTCCTCCCAGCCCCTCCCAGTTCTCTCCCAGCACCTCCCAGTATAAACCAGTCCCTCCCAGCCCCTCCCAGTTCCCTCCCAGCTCCCTCCCAGCGCCTCCCAGTATAAACCAGCCCCTCCCAGTTCCCTCCCAGTCCCTCCCAGTACAAACCAGTACAAACTAGCCCCTCCCAGTTCACTCCCAGTCCCTCCCAGTTCCCTCCCAGCACCTCCCAGTATAAACCAGTCCCTCCCAGCCCCTCCCAGTTCCCTCCCAGCGCCTCCCAGTATAAACCAGCCCCTCCCAGTTCCCTCCCAGTCCCTCCCAGTACAAACCAGCCCCTCCCAGTTCACTCCCAGACCCTCCCAGTTCCCTCCCAGCACCTCCCAGTATAAACCAGTCC
>NW_018364850.1:16713-17577 GCF_002078875.1 Numida meleagris | reverse complement strand
GCACTTCCGGCGTCACGGGGCCAATGAGGGGCGCCGCTCTTTGTCACGTGACGAGGGCGAGGAGCGGCACTTCCAGTGTCACGGGGGCAATGAGGGGCGCCGCTCTTGTCACGTGGCGAGGGCTAGGAGCGGCACTTCCGGTGTCACGGGGGCAATGAGGGGCGCCGCTCTTTTGTCACGTGACGACGGCGAGGACCGGCGCTTCCCGTGTCACGTGGCGATGACGGGCGCTTCTCTTGACACGTGACAAGGACGAGGCCGGGCACTTCCGCTGTCACGTGACAAAGAAGGCAAGGCCCGGCACTCCCCGTGTCACGTGGCGATGCCAAGGCCCGGCACTTTCTCACGTGACAACGGCAAGGACGGGCACTTCCGCTGTCACGTGACAATGGCAAGGGCACCAGCACGTCTCACGTGACAACGGCGAGGACGGGCGCTCCCCGTGTCACGTGACGATGGCAAGCCCCGGCACTTCTCACGTGACAACGGCAAGGACTGGCGCTTCCCGTGTCACGTGGCGATGACGGGGGCTTCTCTTGTCACGTGACCACGGAGGGGGGTGGGGGGTGGGTGGGAGTGTTGCTCGCTGCCGGCGTCACGTGACGGCGCGGTGACGTCACGCAGGTGGAAGGACGCGTCGCTCCGGCAACGGCAGCGCTACGGCGCCGGCGAAGCCCCGCCCCTTCCGCCCCGCTTGGCCAATCGGCGCGGCCCTTCCCCCCGTTGTCCCGCCCTCCCGCTTCCTCTCAGCCAATAAACGCCGTTCTCCCCCAAGCACGCAGCGGGCCGTCGTGACGTCACAAAGCAGCGGGGCGCGGATTGGCCGACGCGCGCGAAGGGGGAGGGGCGTGGCCCGGTTTATTT
>NW_018364850.1:12540-13423 GCF_002078875.1 Numida meleagris | reverse complement strand
CACGTAGATCTGGGGGATCTCCCCCCATATTTGGGGGTTCCCACCCCATAGATTTGGGGTGAATTCTCCCACATTTGGGGGTTCGTGCCCCATAGATTTGGGGGATTCTCTCCCCCACATTCAGGGCTCAGACCCCATAGATCTGGGGGTTCTCCCCCCACATTTTGGGGTTCACACCCCATAGATTTGGGGGTTCAGACCCCCCCACATATGGAGTTAATTTCCATAGATTTGGGGGATCACCCCCCACATATGGGGGTTCCCACCCCATAGATTCGGGGTGAATTCTCCCACATTTGGGGCTTCGTGCCCCATCGATTTGGGGGATTCTCCCCCCACATTCAGGGCTCAGACCCCATAGATTTGGGGGTTCTCCCCCCACATTTTGGGGTTCACACCCCATAGATTGGGGGGTTCAGACCCCCCACATTTGGGGTTAATTCCCATAGATTTGGGGATCCAGCCCCCCCATATTTGGGGGTTCTGACCCCATAGATTTGGGGTGAATTCTCCCACATTTGGGGGTTCGTGCCCCATAGATTGAGGGATTCTCCCCCCACATTCAGGGCTCAGACCCCATAGATTTGGGGGTTCTGACCCCACATTTTGGGGTACACACCCCATAGATTTGGGGTGAATTCTCCTACATTTGGGGGTTCGTGCCCCATAGATTTGGGGGATTCTCCCCCCACATTCAGGGCTCAGACCCCATAGATTTGGGGGTTCTCCCCCCACATTTTGGGGTACACACCCCCAAGATTTGGGGGTTCAGACCCCCCAATTTTGGGGGTTCAGACCCCCCACATTTGGGGGTTGATTCCCATAGATTTGGGGGATCACCCCCCCACATTTTGGGGTTCCCACCCCATAGATTTGGGGCCCT
>NW_018364850.1:4922-5877 GCF_002078875.1 Numida meleagris | reverse complement strand
GCGATCTATGGGGCTGGGGGCTCCATTGGGTTCTATGGGGTCTCCCCATTGGGATCTCTGGGGTTCCCCATTGCGATCTATGGGGCTGGGGTCTCCATTGAGGTCTATGAGGTCTCCATTGGGGTCTATGGGGCGGGAGGGGGGGGTCCATTGTGGTCTATGGGGTCTCCATTGGGGTCTATGGGGCAGGGGGGGGCTCCCATTGGGGTCTCCGGGGTTTCCATTGCGATCTATGGGGCTGGGGTATTCATCAGGTTCTATGGGGTCTGCTCATTGGGATCTATGGGGTCTCCATTCGGGTCTATGGGGGCTCCCATTGGGGTCTATGGGGTTTCCATTGGAGTCTATGGGGTCTCCATTGGGGTCTATGAGGCAGGGGGCTCCCATTGGGGTCTCTGGGGTCCCCCATTGCGATCTATGGGGCTGGGGTCTCCATTGGGGTCTATGAGGTCTCCATTGGGGTCCATGGGGCGGGGGGCTCCCATTGGGGTCCCTGGGGTTTCCATTGCGATCTATAGGGCCAGGGTTTCCATTGGGGTCTATGGGGTCTATGGGGCGGGGGGCTCCCATTGGGGTCTCTGGGGTCCCCCAATGCGATCTATGGGGCAGGGGGCTCCCATTGGGGTCTCTGGGGTTTCCATTGCGATCTATGGGGCCAGGGTGTCCATTGGGGTCTATGGGGCGGGGGGCTCCCATTGGGGTCTACGGGATCCCCCACTGCAATCTATGGGGCCGGGGTCTCCCATTGGGGTCTACGGGGTCCCCCATTGCAATCTATGGGGCTGGGGTCTCCCATTGGGGTCTACGGGGTCCCCCACTGCAATCTATGGGGCCGGGGTCCCCCACTGGACTCTATGGGGTCACCATGGGTTTCTATGGGACCCCCACGCCCCACGCAGTGGGTCTGGCGCTGCCATAACCCCACCCTTGCCCCACATTGACCCCGCACTCACCC
>NW_018364850.1:0-839 GCF_002078875.1 Numida meleagris | reverse complement strand
GGTGCAATGCACGGGTTGCAATGAGCTTGCGTTGCGATGCACGGGGTGCAAATGTCCAACACGATGCATTCCCGTTGCAATGCGCACGAGTAACGCAGCGCATCCACTGCACCCCCATTGCAACCCTCTGGGCGTGAGGTGTTCGGGGTGCAATNCACGATGCATTCCCGTTGCAATGCGCACGAGTAACGCAGCGCATCCACTGCACCCCCATTGCAACCCTCTGGGCGTGAGGTGTTCGGGGTGCAATGCACGGGTTGCATTGAGCTTGCGTTGCGATGCACGGGGTGCAAATGTCCAGCACGATGCATTCCCGTTGCAATGGACACGAGTAACGGAGCAATGCAACCCCCCTTGCAATCCCTGGCAATGGATGCAAGGTGTGCACGGTGCAATGCACGGGTTGCACTGCAACGTGCGTTCTGATGCACGCCCCAAAAGTGTCATCCCAGTATCACCCCAGTATAACCCCAGTATCGCCCCAGTATCATCCCACTGTCGTCCCAGTGTAGCCCCAGTGTCATCCCAGTGTCATCCCAGTATAACCCCAGTATCATCCCAGTGTCATCCCAGTATAATCCCAGTATCACCCCAGTATCGCACCAGTATCATCCCACTGTCGTCCCAGTATAGCCCCAGTATCACCCCAGTATCATCCCCAGTGTCGTCCCAGTATAACCCCAGTGTCATCCCAGTATCACCGCAGTGTCATCCCAGTATCATCCCAGTGTCATCCCAGTGTCATCCCAGTATCACCCCAGTATCATCCCAGTATCACTCCAGTGTCATCCCAGTATCACCCCAGTATCATCCCAGTATAACCCCAGTATCACCCCAGT
>NW_018364849.1:18893-19910 GCF_002078875.1 Numida meleagris | reverse complement strand
CCCCCATTTCCGTACCGGGCTGACCACCCCCCTGAGCAGTCTGGCCAGGCTCCGCGCCGCCCCATAGATTCGATCGAGTGTGGGGCGCAGGTGGGGGTCGCTCAGCAGCTCCCGCGCCCGCAGCACCGCGGCCACCAGCGCCGCGTGGCCCCCCAGCACCGCCCGAGCACGAGCCCCCACCTGCGGGAAATGGGGGGGGGGGACATATGGGGTGATATATGGGATGTATGGGGTGGTATATGGGGAGATATGGGGTGATATGGGGATATATGGGGTGATATATGGGGACATATGGGGTGATACATGAGGTTATATGAGGATATACAGGGATATATGGGGTGATATGGAGATGTATGGGGTGGTATATGGGATGTATGGGGTGGTATATGGGGAGATATGGGGTGATATATGGGATGTGTGGGGTGGTATATGGGGAGATATGGGGTGATATATGGGATGTGTGGGGTGGTATATGGGGATACACGGGGTGATATGGGGTGATATATGAGGAGATATGGGGTGATATATGGGATGTGTGGGGTGGTATATGGGGAGATATGGGGTGATATGGGGATATATGGGGTGATATGGGGATGTATGGGGTGGTATATGGGGAGATATGAGGATATATAGGGATATATGGGGTGATATGGGGATGTATGGGGTGATATATGGGGATATATAGGGTGATATGGGGTGATATATGGGGAGATGTGGGGTGATATATGGGATGTATGGGGTGATACATGGGGTTACATGAGGATATATGGGGATAAATGGGGTGATATGGGGATGTATGGGGTGATATATGGGGATATATGGGGTGATATGGGGTGATATATGGGGAGATGTGGGGTGATATATGGGATGTATGGGTGGTATATGGGGAGATATGAGGATATATGGGGATATATGGGGTGATATAGGGTGATATATGGGGATATACGGGGTGATATGGGGTGATATATGGGGAGATGTGGGGTGATATATGGGGATGTATGGGGTGATATATGGGGA
>NW_018364849.1:15199-16142 GCF_002078875.1 Numida meleagris | reverse complement strand
CCCCATGGCCCCCCCCCCGGCGGCTCACGTCCATGCGCTGCCATTCACTGAAGCTGACGCCGGGATCCGGGACGGCCACGGCCTCGGGGAGCTCACAGCGACGGCCACAAGCGAGCTGCCAGGACCCGGAACACGGCGTCCACACGGAGCACGCTCACCCCACTCACCCCAGTGTCCCCATGGGCCCCACATCCCCCATTGGCCCCATTGAATGACCCCAGTGACCCCAATGTCCCCATTGACCCCACTGACTCCAATGTCCCCACTGGCCCCATTGAATGTCCCCAGTGTCCCCAGTGTCCCCATGGACCCCACATCCCCCATTGGCCCCATTGAATGTCCCCCTTGACCCCAATGTCCCCCTTGACCCCAATGTCCCCATTGACCCCAATGTCCCCAGTGACCCCAGTGTCCCCATTGACCCCCATGATCCTCCACGGACCCCACTGATGTCCCCAGTGACCCCAATGTCCCCATCTCCCCCCTTGACCCCACTGACCCCATAACTCCCAATGTCCCCACTGACTCCATATCCCCCCATTGACCCCAGTGTCCCCATTGACCCCCATCATCCCCCATGGACCCCACTGATGTCCCCATATCCCCCAATGTCCCCATATGCCCCCTTGACCCCAATGTCCCCTTGACCCCAATGACCCCATTGACCCCAATGCCTCCAATGCCCCCACATCCCCCATATCCCCCATTGACCCCATAACTCCCGATGTCCCCAATGTCCCCATATCCCCCATTGACCCCAGTGTCCCCATGTCCCCCAGTGTCCCCAATGTCCCCATATCCCCCATTGACCCCAGTGTCCCCATGTCCCCCATTGTCCCCACTGACCCCATGTCCCCCATTGACCCCAATGTCCCCATGTCCCCCAGTGTCCCCATTGACCCCATATCCCCCATTGACCCCAGTGTCCCCATTGACCCCACTG
>NW_018364849.1:10626-11950 GCF_002078875.1 Numida meleagris | reverse complement strand
CAAAAAAAGACGCGACCCCAAAGC
Source organism: Numida meleagris (assembly GCF_002078875.1). Taxonomy (NCBI): domain Eukaryota; kingdom Metazoa; phylum Chordata; class Aves; order Galliformes; family Numididae; genus Numida; species Numida meleagris. The sequence continues at coordinate 11,926 of NW_018364849.1, read as the reverse complement.
ATGGGGGTCTCCGAAGCAGGGACCCCCGCCCCCAAAACACGTGACCCCAAACTATGGGGGTCCCCAGGCCAGACCCCTCCCCACCATCTGCGACCCACATCTTTTGGGGGTCCCATAGACCCCTCCCCACCATCTCAGCCCCACAGCTTCGGGGGTCCCAAGACCCCCCCCCTTCCCCCAAATCTCAGACCCATAACTCTGAGGGTCCCACAGACCCCTCCTCATCATTTGTGACCCATAACTCCAGGGGTCCCATAGACCCCTCCCCACCATCTCAGCCCCATAACCCTGGGGATCCCATTGACCTCTTCCCATCACCTGTGACCCACAACTTTGGGGGTCCCCAGACCCCTCCCCACCATCTCAGCCCCATAACTCCCAGAGATCCCATAGACCCCTCCTCAAAATTCCAGCCCCACATCTCTGCGGGTCCCCAGACCCCTCCCCATCATCTCAGCCCCACAACTTTGGGGGTCCCCAGACCCCTCCCCATCATTTGTGACCCATAACTCCGGGGGTCCCATAGATCCCTCCCTACAATCTCAGCCCCACATCTCTGGGGGTCCCATAGACCCCTCCCCACCACCTCAGCCCCATAATTCTGGGGATGCCCAGACCCCTCTCCATCACTTGTGACCCACAACTTCGGGGGTCCCATAGACCCCTCCCTGCTACCTCAGCCCCATAACTTTGGGGGTACCCAGACCCCTCTCCATCGCCTGTGACCCACAGCTCTGTGGGTCCCATAGACCCCTCCCCACCACCTCAGCCCCACAAGTCTAAGTGGTCTCCTGACCCCTCTCCATCACCTGTGACCCACAACTTCGGGGCTCCCATAGACCCGTCCCCACCATCTCAGCCCCATAACTCCAAGAGCCCCACAGATCCCTCCTCATAATTTCAGCCCCATAGCTCTGGGGGTCCCATTGACCCCTCCCCACCACCTCAGCCCCACAAGTCTAGCGGTGTCCTGACCCCTCTCCATCACTTGTGACCCACAACTTCGGGGGTCCCATAGACCCCTCCCTGCTACCTCAGCCCCATAACTTTATGGGTACCCAGACCCCTCTCCATCACCTGTGACCCACATCTTCGGGGCTCCCATAGACCCCTCCCCACTGCCTCAGCCCCACAAGTCTAGCAGCGTCCTGACCCCTCTCCATCACTTGTGACCCACAACTTCGGGGCTCCCACAGACCCCTCCCCACCACCTCAGCCCCATAACTCCGAGGGCCCCACAGCTCCCTCCCCACCACCTCAGCCCCACAGCTCCGGGGGGTCCCCACGTTTGACACCGCCC
>NW_018364849.1:4735-6981 GCF_002078875.1 Numida meleagris | reverse complement strand
TCTTGGGGTGCCTCCATGGTGACCAACAGGTCCTATGTGCTGCTCTAGAACTTCTCCGGGGCCTCTAGAACCTCTTGGGGTGCCTCCATGGTGACATCCGGCTCCTATCTGGTGCTCTAGAACATCTCCGGGGGCTCTAGAACGTCTTGGGGATCCACAGTGGTGACATCTGAGTCCTGCCTGGGGCTCTAGAACATCTTGGGGGTGCTCCAGAACCTCTCGGCATGCTCTAGAACGTCTTGGGGGTGCTTCCATGGTGACCAGGCCCTATGTGATGCTCTAGAACGTCTTGGGGGTGCTCTAGAGCATCTTGGGGTTCCTCGGTGGTGACCCACAGGTCCTGCCCTGTGCTCTGGAACGTCTTGGGGGGTGCTCTAGAACCTCCCGGGGTGCCTCCACGGTGACATCCGGGTCCTATCTGGTGCTCTAGAACATATCGAGATGCTCCAGAACATACTGGGGATCCACAATGGTGACGTTCGAGTCCTGTCTGGCGCTCTAGAACATCTCGGGGTTCCTCAACGATGAGAGAAGTTCTTCTTGGTTCTTCTCTAGACTCTCAGGGCGCTCTAGAACGTCTTGGGGATCCACAGCGGCAATGGAGAAGTCCTACTTGGGGTGCTCCAAAACGTCACGGGGTGCCTCAATGGAACATCTTGGGGTGCTCTGGAACATCTTGGAGTGCTTCAGCGGTGATGTTTGAGTCCTGGGGGGCCTCCATGGTGACATCCAAGGCCTATCTGGTGCTCTAGAACCTCTCAGCGTGCTCTAGAACCTCTTGGGGTGCCTCCATGGTGACCAGGAGGCCCTATGTGGTGCTCTAGAACATCTCAAGGCAGTCTAGAACCTGATGGGGTTCCTCAACGAGGAAAGACGTTCTTTCTGCTGCTCTAGATTCTCTGAGGCTGCTCTAGAACGTCTTGGGATCCACAGTGGCAATGGAGAAGTCCAGTGCGGTGCTCTAGAACATCTTGGAGTGCTCCAAAATGTCGTGGGGTGCCTCAATGGAACATCTTGGGGCGCTCTGGAACATCTTGGAGTGCTCCAGAACCTCTCAGGGTGCTCTAGAACGTCTTGGAGGTGCCTCAATAGTGACAGAGAAGACCTATGTGGTGCTCTACAACATCTCAAGGTGCTCTAGAACACTCGGGGGTTCCTCAATGGTGACCAGGTTCTGTGTGGTCCTCCAGAACATCTCAGGGTGCTCGGGAATGTCTCGGGGTTCCTCCACGGCAACAGAGAAATCCTATCTGATGCTCTAGAACATATTGGGTGCTCCAGAACACCTCAGGGTGCCTCAGTGAAGACAAACAGGTCTGATCTGGTGCTCTAGAACAGCTTGGGTTGCTCCAGAACCTCTCAGGGCACCTCAGCATTGACCGAGAACTCCAACTGCTGCTCCAGAACCTCGCGGGTTACTCCGGAACCTCACTCACTGCACGCTCCAGAGCCTCTTAGGTTGCTCTAGAACCTCTGGGGTGCCTCAGCATAAACGAGAAGTCCAATTGCCGCTCCAGAACCTCTCAGGTCACTCTAGAACCTCCCAGGGCACCCCAATTTTGACAGAAAGCTCCCACTTGGTGCTCTAGAACCTCTTGGAGCACTCTAGAACCTCCCGAGGTGCCTCAGCACTGACTGAAAAATCCAATTTCTCTTTCATAACGTCTCATAGCAGCTCAGTGTTGACAGAAAGGTCCCATTTGGTGCTCTAGAACACGCTGGAGTGCTCTAGAATCTCTCTGGGCACTTCCACGTTGACAGGTAAGTCCCACTTGGTGCTCTAGAACCTATCAGCGCCCCCCCAACTTCAATAGCGCAATCCCATTTGGGGCTCTAAAACATGCTGGGATGCTCTAGAACATCTCAGGGTAATTGAGCGTTGATGTTGAACTGCTGCTCCAGATCCTCTCGGGTCGCTCCAGAACCTCACCCACTGCGCACTCTAGAACACCTTAGAACGCTCTAGAACATCTCAGGGTACCTCAGCATTGACTGAGAACCCCAACTGCTGCTCCAGAACCCCTTGGCTCATTTCAAAATCTCTCAGGGCACCTCAGCATGGACAAAGAAGTCCCACTTGGTGCTCTAGAACCTCACGGGTTGCTCTAGAACCTCTCACGGCGCCTCAGCATCGACGGAAAAATCCGACTGCCGCTCCAGAACCTCTTGGAGCACCCCAGAACCACCCCGGACTCCCCAAATCCCACAGAGTAGCCCCCATCCAACGCTCCAGAACCCTTCGTCGG
>NW_018364849.1:0-977 GCF_002078875.1 Numida meleagris | reverse complement strand
GCCGGGGGGGGCCGGGGTCGCGCTGGGACGCGCAGCCGAGGTGGGTGACCCCCAAGTGACCCCTAAGTGTCCCCACTGCGACCCACTGTGACCCACTGCGCTCCGTTGCGTCATGTTGCGTTTCCAGACGGTCCCCGTTGTGCTGCCATTGTGACCCACGGAGCCCCGTTGTGCCCCATTGAGTCCCCATTGCGTCCCATTGAGCCCCATTGTGCCCCACTGAGTCCCATTGAGTTGCACTGCGCCCCACTGCGTCCTGTTGTGTCCCCAGTGTGTCCCCATTGTGCCCCCATTGTGATCGGCTGCCCCCCCATTGAGTCCTATTGAGTCTCATTGTGCCCCACTGCGTCCCCGTTGTGCCCCATTGCATCCCATTGCATCCCCATTGCATTCCATTGTGCTGCACTGAGTCCCACTGAGACCTGTTGTGACCCACTGTGCCCCACTCTGCCCCATTGTGCCCCACTCTGCCCCATTGTGCCCCACTCTGCCCCATTGTGCCCCACTGAGTCCCTTTGAGCCCCATTGAGTCTCATTGAGCCCCATTGAGTCCCATTGAGCCCCACTCTGCCCTATTGAGTCCCATTGAGTCTCATTGAGCCCTACTGTGCCCCACTGTGCCCCATTGAGTCCCATTGAGCCCTACTGTGCCCCACTGTGCCCCATTGAGTCCCATTGAGCTCCTTTGTGTCCCCATTGAGTCCTCACTGAGTCCCGTTGTGCCCCATTGTGCCCCATTGAGTCTCACTGAGCCCCACTCTGGCCCACTCTGCCCCATTGAGTCCCACTGTGCCCCACTGTGCCCCATTGAGCCCCACTGAGTCTCATTGAGCCCTACTGTGCCCTATTGGGTCCCATTGAGCCTCATTGAGCCCCACTCTGCTCCATTCTGCCCCACTGAGTCCCACTGTGCCCCACTATGCCCCACTATGCCCCATTGAGTCCCATTGAGCCCTACTGTGCCCCACTGTGCCCCA
>NW_018364848.1:8580-11985 GCF_002078875.1 Numida meleagris | reverse complement strand
CGGGGGACACCTGGGTGACAAAGGACACCCAAGTGGCAAAGGGCATCTGGGTGACCGAGGACGTCACCTGGGTGACAGGGGACACCTGGGTGACAAAGGACACTTGGGTGACGTGGAGATCCTGGTGACAAAGGACACTTGGGTGACGTGGAGATCCTGGTGACAAAGGACACTTGGGTGACAAAGGACACCTGAGTGATGGGGACATCTGGGTGGCAGGGGACACCTGGGTGACAAAGGACACCTGAGTGATGGGGACATCTGGGTGACAAGGGCTCGTCTGGGTGATGGGGGACACCTAAGGGACAAAGGACACCTGAGTGATGGGGACACCTGGGTGACAAAGGACATCCAGGTGACAAAAGAGACTTGGGTGGCAGGGGACACCTGGGTGCCAAAGGACACCCATGTGACTGGGGACATCTGGGTGACGGGACACACAGGTGATGACACCTGATGGGGACATTTGGGTGGCAGGGAACATCTGGGTGATGGGGACACCCGGGTGACAAAGGGCACCCAAGTGATGGGGACATCTGGGTGACAAAGGACGCCTTGGGTGATGGGGACATCGAGGTGACAAAGGAGACTTGGGTGACAGGGGACAGCCGGGTGACAAAGGACATTTGGGTGACAGGGGACACCTGGGTGACAATGGACACCCGGGTGGCAAAGGACACCTGGGTGATGGGGACATCTGGGTGACAAGGGACATCACCTGGGTGACAGAGGACACTTGGGTGACAAAGGACACCTGGGTGGTGGGGAGATCCAGGTGACAAAGGAGACTTGGGTGACAGGGGACACCTGGGTGACAAAGGACACCGAAGTGATGAGGACATCTGGGTGACAAAGGCCATCAGCTGGGTGACAGGGGACACTCGGGTGACAAAGGGCCCCTGGGCGAGGGGGGACACCCGGGTGACAGGGGACACCCAAATGATGGGGACACCTGGGTGACAGGGGACACCTGGGTGACGAAGGACCCCCAGGTGACAGGGAGCCTTGGGGACACATTGGGGACAGGGCGCCCCGTGCTGTGACGGTGACAGTGGCTGCAGTGTCCCCATGTCACAGTGTCCCCATGTCATAGTGTCCCCAACCCCTGGTGTCCCCATGTCATAGTGTCCCCATGTCCCCATGTCACACTGTCCCCATGTCACACTGTCCCCATCCCCTGGTGTCCCCATGTCACAGTGTCCCCATGTCACAGCGTCCCCATCCCCTGGTGTCCCCATGTCACAGCGTCCCCATCCCGCGGTGTCCCCATGTCACAGTGTCCCCATGTCATAGTGTCCCCATCCCCCAGTGTCCCCATGTCACAGCGTCCCCATGTCAGTGTCCCCATCCTGCGGTGTCCCTGTGTCACAGTGTCCCCATCCCGTGGTGTCCCCATGTCACAGTGTCCCCATGTCACAGCGTCCCCATCCCCTGGTGTCCCCATGTCACAGTGTCCCCATCCCACGGTGTCCCCATGTCACAGTGTCCCCATGTCACAGTGTCCCCATCCCCCAGTGTCCCCATCCCCCAGTGTCCCCATGTCACAGTGTCCCCATCCCACGGTGTCCCCATCCCCCAGTGTCCCCATCCCATGGTGTCCCCATGTCACAGTGTCCCCATGTCACAGTGTCCCCATGTCACAGTGTCCCCATCCCGCGGTGTCCCCATCCCCCAGTGTCCCCATGTCATAGTGTCCCCATCCCCCGGTGTCCCCATGTCACAGTGTCCCCATGTCGTAGTGTCCCCATGTCACAGTGTCCCCATGTCACAGTGTCCCCATCCCCCAGTGCCCCCATGTCACAGCGTCCCCATCCCCTGGTGTCCCCATGTCACGGTGTCCCCATCCCGTGGTGTCCCCATGTCACAGCATCCCCATCCCCCAGTGTCCCCATCCCCCAGTGTCCCCAAGTCACAGTGTCCCCATCCCGTGGTGTCCCCATGTCACAGCGTCCCCATGTCACAGTGTCCCCATCCCGTGGTGTCCCCATGTCACAGCATCCCCATCCCCCAGTGTCCCCATGTCACAGTGTCCCCATGTCACAGTGTCCCCATCCTGTGGTGTCCCCATGTCACAGTGTCCCCATCCCCCAGTGCCCCCATGTCACAGTGTCCCCATCCCACGGTGTCCCCATGTCACAGTGCCCCCATGTCACAGTGTCCCCATCCCCCAGTGCCCCCATGTCACAGTGTCCCCATCCCGTGGTGTCCCCATGTCACAGCATCCCCATCCCCTGGTGTCCCCATGTCACAGTGTCCCCATCCCCCGGTGTCCCCATGCCCGTGTCCCCATCCCATGGTGTCCCCATGCCCCGGTGTCCCCACCCCGTCACCCATTGTCCCCCAGGGCCCGGCGTGACGCGTGTCACCTGCGTGTGACCCATGTCACCACCCCATGGGGTCAGGGATAACACGTGTCACACGCGTGTGGCGTGTCACTGTCCCCTAGTAGCTGGGTATGGCATGTGTCACATGCATGTGCCATGTCACACGTGTGTGCCGTGTCACATGTAGGTGGCGTGTCACCTTCCTGTGGTGGCAGGGAATGACATCTGTCACACGTGTGGGGCGTGTCACACGGATGTGCTGTGTCACATGAATGTGGCGTGTCACTGTCCCCATAGAGGCTGGCAATGACACGTGTCACCTGTATGTGCCGTGTCACACGCGTGTGGCGTGTCACTGTCCCCTAGTGGCTGGGAATGACACGTCACATGGATGTGCCGTGTCACACGTATGTTGTGTGTCACATGTACGTGGCGTGTCACCCTCTTGTGGTGGCAGGGAATGGCATCTGTCACACGCGTGTGGCGTGTCACTGTCCCACGGGGTCAGGGCGCGTGTCACACGCATGTGGCGTGTCACATGGATGTGGCGTGTCACTGTCCCATAGAGACCGGGTGTGACACGTGTCACACGTGTGTGCTGTGTCACACGGATGCGGCGTGTCACCACCTTGTGGTGGCAGGGAATGACATCTGTCACACGCGTGTGGCGTGTCACACGCGTGTGGCGTGTCACACGTACGTCGTGTGTCACTGTCCTACAGAGGCTGGCAATGACATCTGTCACCTGCATGCGCCGTGTCACACGTGTGTGGCGTGTCACTGCCCCGTAGTGGCTGGGTATGACGCGCGTGACACGCGTGTGCGCCGTGTCACATGGATGTTGCGTGTCGCTGTCCTATAGAGGCTGGGAAGGACATCTGTCACGTGTGTGTGGCGTGTCACATGGATGTGTTGTGTCACACGTGTGTGGCGTGTCACACGTATGTGGCGTGTCACACGTGTGCGCTGTGTCACACGTATGTGGCATGTCACCACCTTGTGGTGGCAGGGAATGACACGTGTCACCTGGATGTGCCATGTCACACGTATGTGCTGTCACACGCGTGACCTGTGTCCCCCC
>NW_018364848.1:3625-5545 GCF_002078875.1 Numida meleagris | reverse complement strand
CCCCCCCCTACTCGTGGTGCTGGCAGCTGTCCCACTGGTGCCGCAGGTGCTGGCACTGCCACAGGCTGGGGAAGGCGTCGCGGCGGCAGCGCATCAGGCGCAGGAGGTGGTGGGCGCAGAAGTCGCGCTGCGCCAGGGGGACGCGGCCCTCGGCCAACTGCTGCGAGGAGGCCACCATCGCTGGGGACAGGGGACACGGTCAGGGGACGGGGGACGAGGGGACAGGGTGGGGACGTGGGCTGGGGACAGAGGGACACAAGGGGACAGGAGGTGAAGACACGGGATGGGGACAGGGGGACACAAGGGACAGGAGGTGAAGAGACAGGATGGGGACATGGGTTGGGGACAGGGGACATGGTCAGGGGACAGGGGACATGGTCAGGGGACAGGGGACAGGATAGGGACAAAGATTGGAGACAGGGGACGGGCTGGGGACATGGGTTGGGGACAGGGGACAGGATGAGGACATGAGTTGGGGACAGGGGACGGGGTGGGGACATGAGTTGGGGACAGGGGACGCAAGGGACGGGAGGTGAAGAGACACGGGATGGGGACATGGGTTGGGGACAGAGAATCATGGTCAGGGGACAGGGACAAGGGGACGGGGTGGGGACATGGGTTGGGGACAGGGGACACGGTCAGGGGACGGGGGACGAGGGGACAGGGTGGGGACGTGGGCTGGGGACTGGGGACGAGGGGACAGGAGGTGAAGAGATGGGATGGGGAGATGGGTTGGGGACAGGGGACATGGTCAGGGGACAGGATGGGGACAAGGATTGGGGACATGGGGACATGGTCAGGGGACAGGGGACAGGCTGGGGACATGGGTTGGGGACAGGGGACACAGTCAGGGTATGGGGGACGAGGGGATGGAGTGGGGACATGGGCTGGGGACAGGGGACACAGGAGACAGGAGATGGGATGGGGGCATGGGTTGGGGACAGGGGACACGGTCAGGGGACAAGGGGCGGTGTGGGGACAAGGACTGGGGACAGGGGATGAGGGGATGGGGTGGGGAGATGGGTTGGGGACAGGGGACATGGTCAGGGGAGAGGGGACAGGACGGGGACATGGGTTGGGGACAGGGGACATGGACAGGGGATGGGAGACGAGGGGACGGGGTTGGGGTCATGGGTTGGGGACAGAGGGACACAAGGGGACAGGAGATGAAGAGATGGGATGGGGACATGGGTTGGGGACAGGGGACACGGTCAGGGGACAGGGGACAGGATAGGGACAAAGATTGGGGACAAGGGACGGGGTGGGGACATGGGTTGGGGACAGGGGACACAAGGGACAGGAGATGAAGAGACGGGATGGGGACATGGGTTGGGGACAGGGGACACAAGGGGACAGGAGGGGGACAAGGATTGGGGACAGGGGACATGGTCAGGGGACAGGGGACGAGGGGACCGGGTGGGGACATGGGTTGGGGACAGAGGGACACAAGGGGACAAGAGGTGAAGAGACGGGATGGGGACATGGGTTGGGGACAGGGGACATGGTCAGGGGACAGGATGGGGACAAGGATTGGGGACATGGGGACATGGTCAGGGGACAGGGGACGGGCTGGGGACATGGGTTGGGGACAGGGGACACGGTCAGGGGACAAGGGGACGAGGGAACAGGGGTGGGGGCATGGGTTGGGGACAGGGGACACAGTCAGGGGACAGGGGACGAGGGGACAGGGGTGGGGACGGGGACATGGTCAGGGGACAGGAGATGAAGGGATGGGGTTGGGGACAGGGATTGGGGACAAAGGGACACGGGACAGGAGAGGAAGGGACAGGGTCAGAGAGGAGCAAAGTGACATTGGTTGGGGACAAGGGGACACAGGAGATGAGGGGACGGGGTGGGGACAGGGATTGGGGACAGGGGACACGGTCAGGGGACAGGGGACGAGGGAACAGGGTGGGGACA
>NW_018364848.1:0-1339 GCF_002078875.1 Numida meleagris | reverse complement strand
CACCCCAAGGCCGCACACGGTCCCCCCCCCCCGCCCATGGCCCCCCTTACTGCGCGGCTCCCGCTCGGGCAGGCCCAGGTCAGCGGGGAACGTGGGCATCGCCAACGGGTCCGGTTCCGTGTCCGCCCCCCCGGCGTAGCGCCGGGCCAGGTGAGCGCCCATGGCACCGGCGGTCACCAGGGCACCGCGCCGGAACCGGAACTGAGCGGCGCCGGAACCGGAAGTGTGGAGATACGGCGCTGGAAGCGGAACTGAGCGGGTAGAGGCGCTGGAACCGGAAGTCATCCGGGATGAGGGAACCGGAAGTGAGCCGGGCTCCGCGCGGCGGGGACAGGAAGTGCTGTCCCCGCCCCCCTCCCACCCCGCACGCGTATCATAGAGTGGGAGCGCGCAGAGCGGCGCTCTACTTGTAGTGCGCCCCCCCTCCGCGAGGTCCTCCAGGGGGGTTTATGGGGGAGGGGGTTGGGGACAATGGGGAGCGCCAGGGACAGGGGGGACAATGGGGGACAGTGGGGACACTGAGGAGCGTGGGGACAACGGGGATAATAGAGACTATAGGGACAGTGGGGACAATGGGGACAATGGGGACAATGGGGACAATGGGGGACAGTGGGGACAATGGGGACATGGGAGACAATGGAGGCATGGGGGACAATGGGGACTTTGGGGACACTGGGGACATGGGGACACTGGGGGGCAATGGGGACTTTGGGGACATGGGGACTTTGGGGACACTGGGGGCAATGAGGACAACAGGGACCATAAAAACAATGGGGACTTCGGGGACATGGGTGACAAAGGGGACACCGGGGACAATAGGGACAATGGGGACAAAAAGGGACACGGGGATGTGGGGACACTGGGGACATTGGGGACGTGGGGACACAAGGAGACAGAAGGAAGGGCTGTGTCCCCACGTCAACCATGTCCCAATGTCCCCAATGTCCCCAGTGTCCCCAATGCCCCCACATCCCCATGTCCCCAATGTTCCCATGTCCCCATGTCTCCATGTCCCCATGTCCCAATGTCCCCATGTCCCCACGTCCCCAATGTCCCCATGTCCCTATGTCCCCATGTCCACAATGTCACCACATTCCCACATCCCCAATGTCCCCATGTCCCCACGTCCCCAGTGTCCCCAATGTCCCCATGTCCCCAATGTCCCCACATCCCCATGTCCCCACGTCCCCGTGTCCCCACGTCCCCATGTCCCCATGTCTCCACGTCCCCATGTCCCCAATGTCCCCGCATCCCCATGTCCCCATGTCACCATGTCCCCAATATCCCCATGTCCCAGTGTCCCCACGTCCCCAATGTCCCCATGTCCCCAATGTCCCCA
>NW_018364847.1:21890-24496 GCF_002078875.1 Numida meleagris | reverse complement strand
CGGGTGCCGAGGTGGGAGAGAGGGGGAGGGGAGGAGCCCGCGTGGCCACGCCCCCCCGGAGGCAACACCAATAGGGTGTGGCCACGCCCCGTTGGAGGCCACGCCCCCATTTTATGTGGCCACGCCCCCTCGATGTGGCCACACCCACCATTGGAGGCCACCCCCCCTGGAGACCACCACTTTTCACGTGGCCACGCCCCCTTGGAGGCCACGCCCCCATTTGATGTGGCCACACCCACCATTGGAGGCCACGCCCCCTGGAGATCACCACTTTCACGTGGCCCCGCCCCATTGGAGTCCACGCCCCCATTTGGTGTGGCCACGCCCCCTTTTGATGTGGCCACACCCACCATTGGAGGCCACGCCCCCTGCATACCACAACTTTTCACGTGGCCATGCCCCCTTGGAGGCCACGCCCCCATTTGACGTAGCCACGCCCCTTCAATGTGGCCACAGCCACCATTTGAGGCCACGCCCCCTGGAGACCACCACTTTCATGTGGCCCCGCCCCCTTGGAGGCCACGCCCCCATTTTGATGTAACCACGCCCCTTTTGACGTGGCACCGCCCACCATTCGAGGCCACGCCCCTTTGCTGTGGCCACGCCCACCTTGGAGGCCTCTCCCCTTTGATGTGGCCATGCCAACATTGGTAGGCCACGCCCCTTTGAGGTGGCCACGCCCCCCATGGAGACAGCACCACTTTTTCACGTGGCCCCGCCCCCTTGGAGGCCACGCCCCTGTGAGGCCACGCCCCCGTTTGATGTGGCCACACCCACCATCTGAAGCCACGCCCCTTTGATCTGGCCACGCCCCCCTGGAGACAGCACCCTTTCACGTGGCCCCTCCCCCTTGGAAGCCACGCCCCCATTTGACGTGGCCACGCCCCCCTTTGACGCGGCCCCGCCCACCTTGGAGGCCACGCCCCCTTTGAGCCGCACCCAATCAATGTGGTCACAACCCCATGTGATGTGGCCACGCCCCCCCTTTGACGTGACCATGCCCCTTTTGAAGTGGCCACGCCCACCTTGGAGGCCACGCCCATTTGATGTGACCACGCCCCCTTTGATGTGGCCACACCCACAATTCGAGGCCTCGCCCCCTTGATGTGGCCACTCCAACATTGGTTGGCCACGCCCCTTTATTGTGGCCACGCCCCCGAGAGGCCACGCCCTTTTAAATGTGGCCTCACCCCTTGGAGCCGCACCCATTTGATGTGGCCACGCCCCCCAGTTGGCCACGCCCCTTTCGTTGTGGCCACGCCCCTTTCGTTGTGGCCACGCCCCATTTGAGGCCACGCCCATTCAATGTGTCCACGCCCCCCAGTTGGCCAAACCCCTTTGGTGTGCCCACGCCCACATGAGACCACGCCCCCTTCGTGTGGCCACGCCCCTTTCGTGTGGCCACGCCCCTTTCGTTGTGGCCACGCCCCATTTGAGGCCACGCCCCTCGGGTGTGACCACGCCCCCCTCTGAGACCACGCCCCTGTGCTGTGGCCACACCCCATTGGACCTTGTTGTGGCCCCGCCCCCTTAGAGGCCACGGCCATTCAATGTGGCCACGCCCCCGGTTGGCCACGCCCCTTTGGTGTGCCCACGCCCCCAGAAGACCACGCCCCCTTCGTGTGGCCACGCCCCATTTGAGGCCACGCCCCAACTCTGAGACCACGCCCCCTCTTGGAGGCCACTCCCCCATTTGAGTCCCCGCCCTATTATCATGCCCACACACCCCCTGGAGGCCACGCCCATTTTCTGTGGCCACGCCCCGTTGGGAGGCCACGCCCCCTTCTGTGCCCACCCCCCAATGCGAGGCCACGCCCTTTATCAACGTGGCCACGCCCCCTTGGAGACCACGTGTCTTTTGATGTGGCCACGCCCCTCTCTGAGGCCCCACCCCTTCGTTTGGCCACGCCCACTGCTGTAGCCACGCCCCCCCGGTGATGGGCACACCTCTTAGTGCGCCCCAGCCCTTGGGGTGGCCACGCCCCCTTTGTGTGGCCACGCCCCCCTTTGACCACGCCCCCAGCCACGCCCACTCCTCATGCCCCGCCCCCTAAGCTTGCCCCATTCCTTTTCTCCCACAGCCCAGGATCCCATTGGCTGTGATGGAAGGCGGAGCTTCAGCCCACAGGGCGGCGGCCAATCAGCGACAAGTGCCGGCAGGCCTGGCCAATGAGGGAAGAGATGGCGCCGCGTTGGCCAACGGGAGCGCTGCCCGCACGGGGCCGACCAATGGGGTCGCAGCTGTGATGCCGGCGGTGTCCAATCAGGTATTGGCACGGCCGGCGTCAGCCAATGAGGACTCGTGGGATTGGCGCAGCGAGGGGGCGTGGCTCCGGGCGCCGTGTGGGGCTGGGGGTGGGGACGTGTGGGTCACGTGGGACGGTGAGGGCAGCGGGGATTCCACCAATGAGATGAGGGATCCCCACAGGGGGCCCTGGGACCCCCAAAATGCAACCAAGGACCCCAAGATCCCAACGCACGGCCCCGAAAACCCAACAATTTGCCCCCAAAACCCAACAATTTGCCCCAAAAACCCCACGGAGAACCCCGAAAACCCCACCGATGTCAACAAGAACCCAACGGGGCTCAACAAAGACCCCAAAAGC
>NW_018364847.1:17360-18801 GCF_002078875.1 Numida meleagris | reverse complement strand
TGAGGCCACGCCCCCTGGAGACAGCACCACTTTCACGTGGCCCCGCCCCCTTGGAGGCCATGCCCCCATTTGATGTGGCCACGCCCCCATTGACGCGGCCCCGCCCACCATGTGAGGCCACGCCCCTTTGATGTGGCCACGCCCACTTGGAGCCACACCCAATTGATGTGGCCACGCCCACCAGGGGGGCCACGCCCCCTGGAGACAGCGCCACTTTCATGTGACCACGCCCCCTTTGGAGGCCACGCCCCCTTGGGGACGACCCCCCCGAGGCCACGCCCCCATTTGACGTGGCCACGCCCCTTCGATGTGGCCACACCCACCATTTGAGGCCACGCCCCCTGGAGACAGCACCACTTTCATGTGGCCCCGCCCCCATTGACGTGGCCACGCCCACCTTTCTGGCCTCTCCCCATGTGGCCACGCTGACATCGGCGGCCACGCCCCTTTCATGTGACCACACCCCCCCTCGGAGGCCACGCCCCCTTTTAGGCCACGCCCACCATTTGAGGCCTTGCCCTCTTGATGTGGCCACGCCCCCATGAGGCCACGCCCCCTTGGAGGTGGCCACGCCCACCTTGGAAGAACACCCCATTTGATGTGACCAAGCCGCTTGGAAAGCCACGCCCCTTTTGATGTGACCACGCCCCCTTGATGTGGCCACACCCACCATTTGAGGCCACGCCCCCTTGGAGCCACACTCATTTGATGTGGCCACGCCCCCCCTTGGACGCCACGCCCCTTTGACGTGGCCACGCCCCCTTGCAGCCACACCCATTTGATGTGGTCACGGCCACGTTGGAGGCCACGCCCCCTTTGATTCGGCCACGCCCCCATGAGGCCACGCCCCTTTGGTGTGGCCACGCCCCCGCTTGAGGCCACGCCCCTTTGAGGTGGCCACACCCCCCTCTCGGAGGCCACGCCCCCCCGTGCTGTGGCCACTCCCCCATTTGACTCCCCGCCCTATTAACATGCCCACACCCCTTGGAGGCCACGCCCATTTTTGGCGGCCACGCCCCATTCATGAGGCCACGCCCCTTTCTGTGCCCATCCCCCCAATTTGAGGCCACGCCCTCATGAACGTGGCCACGCCCCCTTGGAGACCACGCCCCTTTTGATGTGGCCACGCCCCTTTCTGTGACATCATGCTGGTGTGAGACCACGCCCCCCTGTGGCCACGCCCCTTCGTTTGGACACACCCACTCCTGTAGCCACGCCCCTTTGCGTGACCACGCCCCCAGCACGCCCACTACTCATGCCCCGCCCCCTAAGCCCACCCCACTCCTTTTCTCCCACAGCCCAGGATCCCATTGGCTGTGATGGAAGGCGGAGCTTCAGCCCACAGGGCGGCGGCCAATCAGCGACAAGTGCCGCCAGGCCTGGCCAATGAGAGAAGAGATGGCGCCGCGTCGGCCAACGGGAGCGCTGCCCGCACGGGGCC
>NW_018364847.1:14788-16339 GCF_002078875.1 Numida meleagris | reverse complement strand
GCTGAGCCCGGACTCTTCCTTCTCCAAACGGATTCTCCGTCCCGGCCGCGGGCTGGATCGCCCCGGGTTGGGGTCGCGGTGCCGCGTGCTGCTGGAGCCCCCCGAAACCGAGGGGAACGGCGCCGGGGACGCGGTGGAAGGGACGGCGTGCGGCCGACGGTGCCCGGTGAGTCCCCAAAACGCAACGAAAGACCCCAAAAATCCAACCGAGGGGCTCCAAAAACCAACCGACGTCCCCAAGGATCGCCGAAACGCGACGGAAGAGCCCAAAAATCCAACGGTGGAGCCCAAAAACCGAAGGAAAGGCCCCGAAAATTCAACAGAGGAGCTCCAAAATTCAAAGGGAGACCCCAAAACTCCAACTGACCTCAACCAAAACCCAACGCAGGACCCCAAAAATTCAACAGAAGACCCCAAAAAATCAGCAGGGAACCTCGCGTGCCCTGGAGATGTCAATGAGAACCGAGCTGAGGGCTACAGAGACCCCAAAAACCCAACAGAAGACCCCGAAAGCCCAAGAAAAGAACCCAAAATCCCAATGGAAGACCCCCAAAATCCACAAAGAGATCCCAAAACCCCAACAAAAGACCCCAAAAGTCCAACTGATGTCAACCAAAACCCAACGGGTGACCCCAAAACCCCAATCGACCTCAACCAAAACCCAAGAGAAGACCCCAGAACCCCAATGGATGTCAATGAAACCCAAGAGGAAGACCCCAAAAACCCAAGGAGAGACCCCAGAAGGCAATCAGAAGACCTCAAAATCCCAACGAAATGCCCCAAAACCCCAATGGACCTCGACCAAAATCCAACGGAAGAACCCGAAACCCCAAGAGTAGACCCCAAAAACCCAGCAGGAGACCCCAAAACCCCAAGAACAGACCCCAACAGTCGAATGGAAGACCTCAAAATCCCAACGAAATGCCCCCAAACCCCAACTGACCTCAACCAAAACCCAACGGAAGACCCCAAAACCCAAAGGGGAGACCCCAAAACCCCAACCGACCTCAACCAAAACCCAACGGAAGACCCCAAGAACGCAACCGACGTCAATCAAAACCCGACACAAGACCCCAAAAACCCAAAAGAAGACCCCAAAAACCCAACAGATGTCAATCAGAACCCAGAAGACCCCCAAATCCCAACAAAATGCCCCAAAACCCCAATGGACCTCGACCAAAACCCAACGGAAGACCCCAAAACCCAAAGGGGAGACCCCAAAACGCCAACCGACCTCAACCAAAACCCAATGGAAGACCCCAAAGCCCCTACTGACCTCAACCAGAACCCAATGGGTGACCCCAAAACCCAAAGGAGTGACCCCAAAACCCCAACCGACCTCAACCAGAACCCAACAGGTGACCCCAAAACCCAAAGCGGAGACCCCGAAACCCCAACCGACCTCAACCAAAACCCAACGGAAGACCCCAAAACCCCAACCAACCTCAACCAAAACCCAACAGAAGACCCCAAAACCCAAACAGGAGACCCCCAAACCCCAACAAAACACCCCAAAACCCCAACTGACCTCAACCAAAACCCAACGGAAGA
>NW_018364847.1:4376-7708 GCF_002078875.1 Numida meleagris | reverse complement strand
GGGTTAAGGGTTAAGGGTTAGGGTTAAGGGTTGGGGTTAAAGGTTAAGGGTTGGGGTTAAAGGTTAAGGGTCAAAGGTTATGGGGTGGGGTTAAAGGTTAAGGATTAAACGTTAAGGGTTAGGGTTAAAGCTTAGGGGTTGGGGTTAAAGGTTAAGGGTTCAAGGTTATAGGATGGGGTTAAAGGATAAGGGTTCAAGGTTAAGGGTTAGGGTTAAGGGCTGGGGTTAAAGGTTAAGGGATTGGGTTAAAGGCTAAGGGTTAAAGGTTAAGGGTCAAAGGTTACGGGGTGGGGTTCAAGGTTAAGGGTTAAAGGTTAAAGATTAGGGGTTAAAGGTTATGGGTTGGGATTAAAAGTTAAGGGTTCAAGGGTAAGGGTTCGAGGTTATGGGATGGGGTTAAAGGTTAAGGGTTCAAGTTTAAGGGTTAGGGTTAAAGGTTAAGGGTTAAAGTTAAGGGCTCAAGGTTATGGGATGGGGTTAAAGGTTAAGGTTTCAAGTTTAAGGGTTAGGGTTAAGGGTTGGGGTTAAAGGTTAAAGGATTGGGTTGAAGGTTAAGGGTTGGGATTAAAGGTTAAGGATTAAAGGTTAAGGGTTTGGGTTAAAGGTTAAGGGTTCAAGTTTAAGGGTTAGGGTTAAGGGTTAGGGTAAACGGTTGGGGTTAAAGTTTAAGGGTTAAAGGATTGGGTTAAAGGTTAAGGGCTGGGGTTAAAGGTTAAGGGTTAAAGGTTAAGGGTTAACGGTTATGGGATTAGGATTAGGGTTAGGGTTCAAGTTTAAGGGTTAGGGTTAAGGGTTGGGGTTAAAGGTTAAAGGTTAAGGGATTGGGTTAAAGGGTTAAGAGTTGGGGTTAAAGGTTAAGGGTTAAAGGTTATGGGATGGGGTTAAAGATTAAGGGTTCAAGTTTAAGGGTTAGGGTTGAGGGTTGGGGTTAAAGGTTAAGGGTTAAGGGATTGGGTTAAATGTTAAGGGTTATGGTTAAAGGTTAAGGGTTAAAGTTAAGGGCTCAAGGTTATGGGATGGGGTTAAAGATTAAGGGTTCAAGTTTAAGGGTTAGGGTTAAGGGTTGGGGTTAAAGGTTAAAGGTTAAAGGATTGGGTTAAAGGTTAAGGGTTGGGGTTAAAGGTTAAGGGTTAAAGGTTAAGGGTTAACGGTNGAGAAAGGGGGTGGGGACTAAGAGAGGGGGTGGGGGTTAAGGGTTCAAGGTTAAGGGTTCAAGGTTAAGGGTTAGGGTTAAGGGTTGGGGTTATGGTTATGGGGTTGGGTTGTGATTATGGGTTTGAGGTTAGGGTTATGGGGTTAAGATTAGGGTTATGGGGTTGGGTTAAGGTTATGGGGTTGGGTTAAGGTTACGGGGTTGGGTTATGATTATGGGGTAGGGTTAGGGTTATGGGTTTGAGGTTAGGGTTATGGGGCTGGGTTAAGGTTATGGGGTTGGTTTATGGTTATGGGGTTGAGGTTAGGGTTATGGAGTTGGGTTAAGGTTATGGGGTCAGTTTATTGTTATGGGGTTGAGGTTAGGATTATGGGGTTAAGGGTTATGGGTTAGGGTTAAAGGTTAAGGGTAAATGGTTAAGGGTTAGGGTTAAAGGTTAAGGGTTCAAGGTTAAGGGATTGGGTTGAAGGTTAAGGGTTGGGGTTAAAGGTTAAGGGTTAAAGGTTAAGGGTTAAAGGTTATGGGTTGGGGTTAAATGTTAAGGGTTAGGGTTAAAGGTTAAGGGTTAGAGTTAAGGGTTGGGGTTAAAGGTTAAGGGTTAATGGTTAAGGGTTAGGGTTAAATGTTAAGGGTTCAAGGTTAAGGTTCAAGGTTAAGGGATTGGGTTGAAGGTTAAGGGTTGGGGTTAAAGGTTAAGGGTTAAAGGTTAAGGGTTAGGGTTAAAGGTTAAGGGTTGGGGCTAAAGGTTATGGGTTAAAGGTTATGGGTTGTGGTTAAAGGTTAAGGCTTCAAGGTTAAGGGTTAGGATTAAAGGTTAAGGGATGGGGTTAAAGGTTAAGGGTTGGGTTAAAGGTTAGGGGTTAAAGGTTATGGGTGGGGTTATTGGTTAAGGGTTAAAGGTTAGGGGTTAAAGGTTAAGGGTTAGGGTTAAAGGTTAGGATTAAAGATTAGGGGTTAAAGGTTAGGTGTTAAAGGTTATGGGGTGGGGTTAAAGGTTAAGGGTTAAGGTTAAAGGTTAAGTATTGAAGGTTAAGGGTTAAAGGTTAAGGTTAAGGGTTGAAGGTTAAGGGTTGGGGTTAAAGGTTAAGGGTTGGGGTTAAAGGTTAAGGGTTGAAGGTTAAGGGTTAGGGTTAAAGGTTAAGGAATGGGGTTAATGGTTAAGGGTTGGGGCTAAAGGTTAAGGCTTAGGGTTAATAGTTGGGGTTAAAGGTCAAGGGTTAAAGNTCAAGTTTAAGGGTTAGGGTTAAGGGTTGGGGTTAAAGGTTAAAGGTTAAAGGATTGGGTTAAAGGTTAAGGGTTGGGGTTAAAGGTTAAGGGTTCAAGGTTATCGGTTTAGGGTTAGGGTTCAAGTTTAAGGGTTAGGGTTAAGGGTTGGGGTTAAAGGTTAAAGGTTAAGGGATTGGGTTAAAGGTTAAGGGTTAGTTAAGAGTTGGGGTTAAAGGTTAAGGGTCAAAGGTTATGGGATGGGGTTGAAGGTCAAGCGTTCAAGGTTAAGGGATTGGGTTCAGGCCGTGGCCGTGGCTCCCTTTAAAATGAACCGACGCATTTAACGAGTGGATTAATGAACACACGGGTTCGCTGAGACACCGGCTCGTTAATCGGTTAACGAGGGGGCGGGGCTTCAAGAGGGCGGGGTCTGCGGGGCGGGACGTGTTGGGGCTGGGGCCGTGCCCCCCCGTTTTCACCCCGACTTCTTCACGTTGACCCCAAATCCCCCGTTTCTCGCCCCAAAACTTGTCCCGTTGACCCCAAGTTCCCCCGTTTTCACCCCAGAGTCTTTAGTGTGACCCCAAATCCCCCATTTTTCGCCCCAAATTCCCCGTATATTTTCACAAATTGCCCGGTTTTAATGGGGTTAACGAACGGATGAATTAATAAATGCAACGGTTACGGTCTCACGTTGTTAATGAGTAAGCTGCTTCATAAACGAGTTCGTTAGGGCCTTTGAAAACGAAGCTGGGAACGGGGGAAGGACTCTCACCCTCCGCTAATTAACTTCGTTAATGAGGAGCCGCTTCATTAGGCCCGGACCCAGTGGTTACCAACACAGAGATTTTATTGGTCCATCGGTGGCATCACATGACTGGGAGGGGGCGGAGCTTGGCATGCAAATGAGGCGAAGGCATGACGAGGTGGTGGGCGGAGCATCCCTGTGGGCGGGGCTTGGCGTTACCATGGC
>NW_018364847.1:0-1280 GCF_002078875.1 Numida meleagris | reverse complement strand
GACCCCAAAAACCCAACAAATGACCCCAAAAACCCAACTGACGTCAACAAAGAACACCAAAAACTCAACAAATGACTCCAAAAACCCCGTAAACGACCCCCCAAAAACCACAAATGACCCCAAAAACCCAACAAATGACCCCAAAAAACCAACAAATGACCCCAAAAACTCAACTGATGTCAACAAGTGACAACAAAAACTCAACAAATGACCCCCAAAATCCCATGAATGACCCCTGAAAACCCAACAAATGATGCCCAAAATCCAATGAATGAACCCCAAAACCCCATAAATGACCCCCAAAACCCAACAAATGACCCCAAAATCCCAGTGAATGACCCCAAGACTCAACTGAGAGCCCAAAAACCCACACAATGACCACAGAACACCAACAAATGGCCCCAAAATCCCAATGAACGACCCCAAAATCCCAATGAATGACCCCAAATCTCAACAGAGAGCCTCCAAAACCCACACAACGACCACAAAACCCCAAGGAACATCCCCAAAACCCAATAAATGACCCCCAAATCCAATAAATGACCCCCAAATTCAACGGAGAACCCCAAAAACCCACACAGCAACCACAAGGCTCCAACGGAGGACAAGAAAGTCCCCAAAACCCCAACAACTGACCCCAAAATCCCAATGAGAGACCCCAAAACTCAACGGAGAGCCCCCAAAAACCCACACAACGACCACAGGACCCCAATGAACGTCCCCAAAAGCCAACAAATGACCCCAAAATCCCAACAAATGACCCCAAAATCCCAATGAGTGACCCCCAAAATCAACCGAGAGCCCCAAGAACCCACACAATGACCACAAGACTCCGACGGATGACCCCATCGACACAAGAAAGACCCCAAAACCCCAACAAATGACCGCAAAATCCCAATGAATGACCCCAAAACTCAACGGAGAGCCCGAAGAACGCAACAAATGACCACAAGACTCCAACAAATGATCTCACAGACACAAGAAAGACCCCAAAATCCCAATGAAGGACCCCAAAATCCCAATGTCCCCCTCCCCCGTCCCCCCCAACCTGCACGGCCTTGACGATGGCGACGACGCCGGTGGGCCAGAAGCAGCAGAGGGTGGTGAGCACGGCGATGGGCAAGTAATCATGCGGGGGGGCACCGGGGGGAGGAGCGGGGAGCACCGGGCCGGGGCTGTACACCTACAGGTGGGCGGGGCTTTGGGTGGCTCCGCCCCCTCCATAAGCTCCGCCTCCCCCACATTCATAAGCTCTCATTCCCCTCCCCCTCCAATCCCTG
>NW_018364846.1:28938-30141 GCF_002078875.1 Numida meleagris | reverse complement strand
TCCAGACCGGGCCACTTCCTCTCCCAAAATGCCCTCCTTCAGGAACGGACACCGCAAACCCGCAGCCGAGGTGATGGCAGAGAACATGGGCGTCCCAGAGGTCCCAGCGGGAGGCACAAAGGGTGCCCCACGTCCCCTGCACCTCCACCTCCACTCTGCCTGCACACGCCGTGCTGTCATTCACCAGCCTGAACCCTGTGTATGCTGGGACAGAGGAGGATGAGGGAGGTGATTTGTGGTCTTGGTCCCTCAGGAGCCGGAGGAGAGGCGAAAGGAACAACACGAAGCCTCCTCCTTCAGCATCACTTTAGGGCCACATCACCCTCCTCTCCTCATACTCGGCACAGCCCCGTCCCTGTCCCTGGCACACACTCAGTATTCAGCAGCCCTCCCTGAGCCCTTACGTGTGCAGGTGACAGCAGCAATGCTTGTCTGGGTGCAGGGCTGGTCCCGAGGGGTCCCCGTGGGGCAGGAGGAGAGGGTGGATTCATTCCCCACACACTGCAGCTCTCTGTCCCAGATGGGACCGGTCCCTTCTCCAAAAGGAGTTGCTCTGGAGACAGACTGGGCTGTGCCACACTGAAGATCTCTGCAGACCACATCAGCGGCTTTGGGACCCAAGTGTGAGTCACAGACAGATTTCCACCCACGCCTGTCACGGATCTCCACACGTCCTGAGCAGCGGCTGTCCCCTCCGACCAGACGGACAAATCCTGGAGTGAACAAAGCCACCTGTGGGTTACCAGAGCCCTCTGGCAATTCCATCCCCACGTCCCTCCTTAACCTCCACCTCAGATGGGGACCAGGCAGGGCCCAACGGGCCTTCCCTAGGGACCAGCAATAACAGCACAACTGGTCACGTACAATGTCTGCTTATTGATCCCCCAGACCTGGCCACGAAGTTCGGGAATGGCTAGTCCCTCACCTGTACATGTAACTCCAGCATCCTCACTGTGATAGCAGTTATGTACACCCCATCCTCTGTGCGTGCAGTCAGACAGGGCAGACTCGGTGCCTTGGCAGCGGACATAATCCATCCAAATGGGGCCAGATCCCGGCACAAATCTTCCACTCTGCACAGCACTGATTGCTGATCCACATCTCAGCTGCTTACAAACCACCGCTGCATGTTCCTTGCCCCAGATGTCATCACACACGGTCCCCCACTGCTCCTGGTGTTTCACCTCCACTCTCCCATCACAG
>NW_018364846.1:20870-22220 GCF_002078875.1 Numida meleagris | reverse complement strand
GAGAATGTCCCAAAATCAAGGTAGGCCTTACTCTACTACCGACGATAAGACGGCTGGAGAGCGAGGTGCTGCCAAGACGAGAGACG
This sequence comes from Numida meleagris, assembly GCF_002078875.1. Taxonomy (NCBI): domain Eukaryota; kingdom Metazoa; phylum Chordata; class Aves; order Galliformes; family Numididae; genus Numida; species Numida meleagris. The sequence goes on along the minus strand of NW_018364846.1, from coordinate 22,134 downwards.
GCGGAAAAAGGGATGAGGTCTCGTGATCTGCAAGTTTTTATACTGCGAGCTTTTATCTTTTCCCTCCGGCTGGAAAATGGTAACAGAGGAGCAAGGTACCGTGGGGAATGTAGTAGTCCTTCTCTTCCGAGAACCAGGTACATTCACTACATGATGTTATGATGTGGAGTACCAGTAACCGAAAATCATAAAACCATGACACCAGCTCAAGGCCATGTGCAGAGCATGCAGAGTGGGCCAGGAATAGCTGGAGAGGTCTGAGAAGGTATGGGGATTGATCAGAGGGTGTGGAGGGAGACTTAACAACAAAGAGCCCAAAAGACTCTGGTAGATATTATCTCTATGAGGCCTCCGGAGTCTGGAGACAGGGCTAAGGTGTAAACAGAATACTCTTTAGTATGCACAGCTAATGTGGTCGCTTCTGGGACAGTTAAGCAACCCTTTGTTTGTTATCTGCGTTGTTGTGAAGAACTTAAGGATAATTAACCGTGAGTGGAGTTACTGCTTACCAGTGAAGGATATATAAGGTGTGTGTAAAACACAATAAAGAGAACTTGCTATTCTGAGAACATGCTATTCTGAGAACTTGCTATTCTGATGCCACACTGACTGGGGGAATTCTGTAACAGGACTAAGCGTCGACAAGAGGGGAGATGAACTTCTCTGGAATTTACATCAAATACTGGAGTTCATCAAATTCAAGTCAATGGCTACGTTGTTGGTACCCTAATACATGCTCCTGATGCAGAGCTAGATGTTCTTGATGTCCAGGTGCTCCACTGGGCCTGGAAGTGTCTGAAGAAGTTCTGGTGCTCTGCACTGCCCATCTCTTTGTGTCACCATCCATTCTGAAGGACAGCACACAAAGAAAGGCTGGAAATCTGGGTCAGGTTTGACAGTGATGGAATCATGACCCATCAGCCATGCGAGCTTGCTGCTGTATTTCAGTCCCAGTGCCCAGCACGTGTCCTTAAGAAAATCTCCCTTGCCTGTGTGCTAGTCCTTACCTCGGAAGTCATCCCTAGACAAGGGTCTTCCATTTGGTTCCACCTAGATGACTATTCTAAAGCTGAAAGCAAGGGAAGGATGAGTCTTCTCCTGGGACTTCTTCATGGCTGAACACCTTTGCAAGCCCCACAGAAGAACAGAACATGCTGAGGGCATCCTGACGCACTTTACACATACACAGAGTCTCAGAAGAAAGGTCCCTCAGCCCTAAGATCAAGTGCAGTTTCTGTTACATCAGAAGTTGGAAGAAACTTCC
>NW_018364846.1:17220-19530 GCF_002078875.1 Numida meleagris | reverse complement strand
CCAGGCACATCTCTGCGGTGTCCCTGAGCCACCTTCACCACAGCGGCACCAGCCAGGGCTGCGGGGGCTGCTCCTTCAGCCTCACAGGCACAGGGCAGGGTCCTGACCCCTGTGACATCCCTCTGACCACAACAGCCACACTGCACTGAGACACATGGCCATGGGGTAACAGCAGCGATGTGACACAGATTGTGCTATGAGCTCATGGGTTATAGGGATGGTATATAAAAAAAAGCACTATATGGGCTGCAGTGGGGAAGAGGATATCCATCCCAACCAGACCCAGAAGGCATTAATAACTCCACTTATTAATGAGTTATGTTGACTGTTTGACACACACTCTTTGTGTATGTTCTGCATTAACAACCGAAGGATATTGCGCTGTGAACTACGTTCCATCATATTAGCTTACTGTTTTTTCCTTATCATGCCACTTTCAAAGACTTCAGTCAGACAGCTCTCCTGAAATTCATGTTCTCACACTCCAGGTGTCCTTACAAATCAGGGAAACTGCCACTCTTCTGGACAGAGCAGACACTCCATCCTTTCATCCATGTTACTGATGAATGTGAAACAGTACAGGACCCAGCCTCTCCTGGATCTCCTTCACAGGGCTTGGCCTCAGGTTTGGCCTCAGGCAGTGACCCTGGTGTTTGGTTTTGCCAGAAAATGTTGGTGGCCTTGTGAGCCCCAACGGTGATAGAGGTGCCTGTGGGCAGGATTAGGATATGAGGTGCATGGACAGACAGCCCTAAAGGAATCCCCAACTGGCAGTGTGTTACCAACAGGCTTCCTTGTCAATTTTGCTGCTAAGGATGAGGAGAACCAGGCTTGGGTCAGGCCACATCAGTAGTGTGGAGGCTTGGCCCCAGGGCTCTTTGGCGTCTGCCTTGAGGTGCTGGGACACAGGAAAATGAGAATGGAACTGCTGCTCATAGGAGGAGGCTGTCCTTCTCCCTGTGTCTTCAGATCCTCTTGACACTTCCCCACCAAATTTCCTAGGACATTCTCCTATTGGAGTTGTGGTCCTTTTGGGGTGCATAGCAGCCTGTCTTCTCTGCCCAGAGCCCTGAAGAAGGATGTGGGAGAGAAAACAGTCACAGTGATGCCAGAGGTCACTCTGGGACGTCTGGGTGAATCTTGTAAATAGTTTTGTAAACCAGTTCTTCTGCTTATTCTGTTTACCTTGACAGATGATTTCTTCCTATTTAACCGATTGAAGTCTTGGTCCACCCTCAAGTATAATTACTGGTATTCTTACCTTCATTGTCATTAGCATTTATTCTGTTAGAGAAATGTATCCATTCATTGTACTTTTACTGAGGAATGAAACTGCTCTGTTAACACTAGAGACTGTGCGTCAAATACTAGGTCACATCTCTCAGAACCCACTTAATTAAATTGAATCTCTGCAATGCACTGACTGATGTCTTGGATCTTCTTCCTCCTTGCTGGTGCAAGAATGGGGCTGATCAGCCCAAAAGGGCTGCTGATCCATAGATTTGGGAGAGAAAATGGTCACTGCTGAACTGTGAGCTGTGAGAGACTAAGGGTAGGATTTAGGAGTAACCTGTTAGTGCCTGGTTACAGTGGTGAATGGTCACTGAGGTTCATCCCTATTGCTGTTCCATACGTGATACGGTAGAGAAAAACATCCTGGAGAAAGATGCAGAGATTTTGGGAGAGCATGTGTTCTCCATGGGCATCGTGTAGCCAGGGTGCACAGTGACTGGAGGCCCACAAAGTGAAAGACTGCCCACAGTGGTGTCACGTGTAAGGACAGTGACAAAGTAAGATATCCATAGGCAAACAAGGACTCTGCAGTTCCTTTGGGATTCAGTGGGAGACCAGCATGCAAAAGGAAGGGAAGTTGGAGAGGGATTCATGTTTCCCTCGAGGAAGGACCTCCAACTGCACCTAGAAAACAGCATGGAAACCTCTGGTGTTCCTGGGAATATCCCCTAGTCTTTCTGAGCACTTGCCACTGCCATCCAACACAGTGAGCAGGATTAGCAGCAGAGATCCCAACCCAGCTGGCTCTGCTTCCCATATTGCGTAGCACAGGTCGTGTGGGATCACCTCATGGGCACCACAGCCTGCTCCGTCTGCTACTAACATCACCAGCTGTCAACGGTTTACGGGCGTTAGGCCCGATTCCGTGACGAAGGGGACGGGGGACCCAAGGGCCCACGTCCCGGGAAAAGGGGAAAGGGGAAAAGGGTAGGGAGATGGCCCTGAGAGCAAAGAACAGCGGCAACAATCTGAGGAGAAACAAACTAATTCACTAAATAAGATATCAGAATGCAAAAC
>NW_018364846.1:10796-13565 GCF_002078875.1 Numida meleagris | reverse complement strand
TTTCCTAAGAGTAAGAAAAAGTTTTGTAGTATAGGAGGAGGAGTGTCTCTGGGAATTGTCTTGACTTGTAATTGTCTCCTGAACCCTGAACAGGACTCCATGCCCAGCACCAGCAAATGCCCAACAGCAGCTCCATCAGTGAGTTCCTCCTCCTGCCATTTGCAGACACATGGCAGCTGCAGCTCCTGCTCTTCTGGCTCCTCCTGGCCATCTACCTGGCTGCCCTACGGGGCAACGGCCTCATCAGCGCAGCCGTAGCCTGCGACCACCGCCTGCACACCCCCATGGACTTCTTCCTCCTCAACCTCACCCTCCTCGACGTGGGCTGCATCTCCACCACACTCCCCAAAGCCATGGCCAATGCCCTCTGGGACACCAGGGACATCTCCTGTGCAGGATGTGCTGCACAGGTCTTACTGTTACGATTCTTATTTGGTGCAGAGTATTCCATTCTCACCATCATGTCCTATGACAGCTACGTTGCCATCTGCAAGCCCCTGCACTATGGGACCTTCCTGGGCAGCAGAGCTTGTGCCACCATGGCAGCAGCTGCCTGGGGCACTGGGATTCTCTATCCTCTGTTGAACACCGCCAAGACATTTTCACTGCCACTCTGCCAAGGCAACGCTGAGAACCAGTTCTTCTGGGAACTTCTTCTTCCCAGATCCTCCAGCTCTCCTGCTCACACTCCCACCTCAGGGTGTAGCAAGCACGAGGACCAACACAATGGAAAAGATGTTACAAAAGAGGTAGAAGGAGCAGCACTAAAGCAAGGTGCTACATGGCAAGGGAAGTAGATCACTCCCCCGTATCAGAAGATTCGGGGTTCGCAGGGAAAAGTTTCCACCAAGGAGAGATCTCCAGAATGAGATCCTTCCTCAGTGCCACTCAGCCCTTCCATGAGGCCTAAGAGGGGTGGAGCCTGGCTCCAGCCCTTCAGGGCACACAGTGAATTGCCTCCACCTGTGCTCCCAGGGCTGACTGGGTCTTTCCTCCAGCTGCTCAGTCAGTGGTTCAGGCCGTGACTCAGCAGTTCCCACACACAGGGAAATATGGGTTATTGTGGTTAGTCTCTCTTTAGCACCTGGATGTTTCCTTTTCTTTCTTTTCTCCTATGTGCAGATCTTCAGCGCTGTGCTGAGGATGCCCTCTGGGCAGGGAAAGCACAAAGCCTTTTCTATGTGCCTCACTCACCTGCCTGTGGTTTCCCTATTTGTCAGCGCTGACTTTTTGTCCTACCTGAAGCCCCCCTCCATTTCTTCCCCATCCCTGGTGATGGCAGTTCTGTACTCGGTGCCTCCAGCAGTGAGGAGGAAGCAGGAGCTCAAGGGTTCCCTCGTGGAATTATTTGAATAATGTTGCAGTAAGACGTTCATCATCTTCAGACTCTGGAGATGCTGGGATTGACATCTTGTAATGTTTTTCCTTTCCTCCTTTCCTTTCATCTCCAATTTGTTTGGTATTCATATGATAATTGTGATTCAAATTAAACGAAAAAAACCAGTCTTCTTATGAATCCTCTACGTTTTACTATTGACAAGCTTACTGTATGTAAGGACTGAGGCTCTTTGAATACTTACAGAAGATCAAGCTGTGTCCCTGTTCATTGCAGACGAGTTGGACTAGATGACCTTTAAGGGTCCCTTCTAACTCAAACAATTCTAGATGACCTTTAAGGGTCCCTTCTAACTCAAACAATTCTATCATTCTATGATTCTACGATCAAGTGCAGTGCTCAGCTGCCTATCGATCCGTTAGAGGCACCCATGGTCCTCCCCAGCACCCACCGTCCTTGGCTGCTGAGTTACCAGGGTTACCAGGGCAGATGGAGAGGGACTCAGCAGCAGAGATCCCCACCCGGCTGAGTCTGCTTCCCCCTGGAGCAGCACCCTGGGGTCCCAGGTCACCACAGCCCCCTCTTCTGCCAAATCAGGGACCTGCAGGGAGCTCAGAGAGGGAAGTGGAGCAGCCAGCCAGGCCAGCACCAACACACTGCCCTGGGCAAGGCTTTCTGGGAGCATTTCAGGGCTGGCCCTGGAGTAGGGCATGGGAGCATTTTGGAGCCCACAGGGCGGGTCAGATGAGAAAGGGTGAATCATTTTTGTGGGCATTGTCTGGGTTAGGCTGCTCTGTTGTTTGGCCAGCAACATGGAGGGCATACCAGAGCCAGAAGAAGTTAGCATACCACTGCTGGGTGCTGAGCTCGACGCTGATTTTTGGGTCCCAGCCCTATGGAAGCTCCCTGAGCACGGTGGCTCTGTGTGCATTCCCCTGTGGCAGGGGACCCGCAGACCCACGCCCTGGAAAAAAGGAAAAGAGGGAAGGGTAGGGGAATCGTAGACGGGTCTAAAACAAAACAGCAGCAACAGTCTGAGGAGGAACCTCCTCCAAAATACTTTGCCCTCCTTCAGAGACGCGTTCCTAATATCAGAATCAGAACTCATGCTCCCATGCTGGGCGAAGGGAAGAGACTCACGAAGGCAGGATTGCCCAGGCCTCTGCATATGGTTTTATTCTGCCTGTGTAGAGCCTGACTTTTCATCAATTTCAAACATTCTCGTATAATATTATTCCAGGAACAAAATGAATAATGAAATTGAAAAATCTTGGTAGTGTTGGAAATATCCCAATAATTGATCAGGACGCTATCTCTGATCAAAGCAGATTTTATTCACAATTGCAATGGCGGGCGTCCTGCAAGCAGGAGCGCCTGCAGAAAGCAGTGTTCCATCTTTTATGCCCTATTACCCGACGCTGATCTTTTCCTCC